>NC_083408.1:64300947-64603977 GCF_020745735.1 Hemiscyllium ocellatum | reverse complement strand
TGGAGCAGTGTGAACAGTGAGCCCTGGAGTATTGTGAACAGTGAGACCTGGAGCAGTGTGAACAATGAGCCCTGGAGCAGTGTGAACAGTGAGTCCTGGTGCAGTGTTTACAGTGAGTCCTGGAGCAGTGTGAACAATGAGCCCTGGAGCAGTGTGAACAGTGAGCCCTGGAGCAGTGTGAACAGTGAGCCCTGGAGCAGTGTGAACAGTGAGTCCTGGAGCAGTGTGAACAATGAGCCCTGGTGTAGTGTGAACAATGAGCACTGGAGCAGTGTGAACAGAGAGCCCTGGAGCAGTGTGAACAATGAGTCCTGGCGCAATGTTTACAGTGAGTCCTGGAGCAGTGTGAACAATGAGCCCTGGAGCAGTGTGAACAGTGAGCCCTGGAGCAGTGTGAACAGAGAGTCCTGGAGCAGTGAGAACAGTGAGCCCTGGAGCAGTGTGAACAGTGAGCGCTGGAGCAGTGTGAACAGTGAGCCCTGGAGCAGTGTGAACAATGAGCCCTGGTGTAGTGTGAACAATGAGCCCTGGAGCAGTGTGAACAGTGAGCCCTGGAGCAGTGAGGCCAATGAGTCCTGGAGCAGTGTGAACAGTGAGTCCTGGTGCAGTGTTTACAGTGAGTCCTGGAGCAGTGTGAACAATGAGCCCTGGAGCAGTGTGAACAGTGAGCCCTGGAGCAGTGTGAACAGTGAGCCCTGGAGCAGTGTGAACAGTGAGTCCTGGAGCAGTGTGAACAATGAGCCCTGGTGTAGTGTGAACAATGAGCACTGGAGCAGTGTGAACAGAGAGCCCTGGAGCAGTGTGAACAATGAGTCCTGGCGCAATGTTTACAGTGAGTCCTGGAGCAGTGTGAACAATGAGCCCTGGAGCAGTGTGAACAGTGAGCCCTGGAGCAGTGTGAACAGAGAGTCCTGGAGCAGTGAGAACAGTGAGCCCTGGAGCAGTGTGAACAGTGAGCGCTGGAGCAGTGTGAACAGTGAGCCCTGGAGCAGTGTGAACAGTGAGCCCTGGAGCAGTGTGAACAATGAGCCCTGGAGCAGTGTGAACAGTGAGCCCTGGAGCAGTGTGAACAATGAGCCCTGGAGCAGTGTGAACGGTGAGTCCTGGAGCAGTGTGAACAATGAGGCCTGAAGCAGTGTGAATAGTGAGTCCAGGAGTAGTGTGAACAGTGAGCCCTGGAGCACTGTGAACAGTGAGTCCTGGCGCAGTGTTTACAGTGAGTCCTGGAGCAGTGCGAATAGTGATTCCTGGAGCAGTGTAAAGAGTGAGCCCTGGAGCAGTGTGAACAGTGAGACCTGCAGCAGTGTGAACAGTGAGCCCTGGAGCAGTGTGAACAGTGAGCATTGGAGCAGTGTGAACAGTGAGCCCTGGAGTAGTGTGAACAGTGAGCCCTGGAGCAGTGTGAACAGTGAGTCCTGGAGCAGTGTGAACAGTGAGTCCTGGAGTAGTGTGAACAGTGAGCCCTGGTTCAGTGTGAACAGTGATCCCTGGAGCAGTGTGAACAGTGAGCCCTGGAGTAGTGTGAACAGTGAGCCCTGGAGTAGTGTGAACAGTGAGTCCTGGAGCAGTGTGAACAATGAGCCCTGGAGCAGTGTGAACAATGAGCCCTGCAGCAGTGTGTGGGGAGCCCTTGAGCAGTGTGAACAGTGAGCCATGGAGCAGTGTGAACAGTGAGTCCTGGAGCAGTGTGAACAGTGAGCCCTGGAGCAGTGTGAACAGTGAGTCCTGGAGCAGTGTGAACAGTGAGCCCTGGAGTAGTGTGAACAGTGAGCATTGGAGCAGTGTGAACAGTGAGCCCTGGAGTAGTGTGAACAGTGAGCCCTGGAGCAGTGTGAACAGTGAGTCCTGGTTCAGTGTGAACAGTGATCCCTGGAGCAGTGTGAACAGTGAGCCCTGGAGTAGTGTGAACAGTGAGCCATGGAGCAGTGTGAACAGTGAGTCCTGGAGCAGTGTGAACAGTGAGCCCTGGAGCAGTGTGAACAGTGAGTCCTGGAGCAGTGTGAACAGTGAGCCCTGGAGCAGTGTTAACAGTGAGCCCTGGAGTAGTGTGAACAGTGAGCCATGGAGCAGTGTGAACAGTGAGTCCTGGAGCAGTGTGAACAGTGAGCCCTGGAGCAGTGTGAACAGTGAGCCATGGAGCAGTGTGAACAGTGAGCCCTGGAGCAGTGTGAACAGTGAGTCCTGGAGCAGTGTGAACAGTGAGCCCTGGAGCAGTGTTAACAGTGAGCCCTGGAGTAGTGTGAACAGTGAGCCATGGAGCAGTGTGAACAGTGAGTCCTGGAGCAGTGTGAACAGTGAGCCCTGGAGCAGTGTGAACAGTGAGCCATGGAGCAGTGTGAACAGTGAGCCCTGGAGTAGTGTGAACAGTGAGCCATGGAGCAGTGTGAACAGTGATCCATGGAGCAATGGGAACAGTGAGCCCTGGAGCAGTGTGAACAGTGAGCCATGGAGCAGTGTGAACAGTGAGCCCTGGAGCAGTGTTAACAGTGAGCCATGGAGCAGTGTGAACAGTGAGCCATGGAGCAGTGTGAACAGTGAGCACTGGAGCAGTGCAAACAGTGAGTCCTGGAGCCATGTGAACAGTGAGCCCTGGAGCAGTGTGTGGGGAGCCCTTGAGCAGTGTGAACAGTGATCCCTGGAACAGTGCACTGCGAGCCCTGGAGCAGTGTGTGGGGAGCACTGGAGCAGTGTGAACAGTGAGCCCTGAAGCAGAACAAGCAATGAACCTGAGAGCAGTGTGAGGGGACCCCCAGAACATTGTGAGCAGTGACCCCTAAAGACATGCATGGGGATCCCCAGAACCGACTGAGAAGTGAGCCCTGGAGCTGTGTGTGGAGTACTGGAACAGGGTAAGCAGTGAGCCCTAGAGCAGTGCGTGGGGAGCCCTGGAACAGAATGAGCAGTGAGCCCTGGAACAGTGCTTGGGAACCCTGGAACAGAGTGAGCAGTGAGTCCTGGAACAGTGCGTGGGTAGCCCTGGTACAGGGCAATCAGTGTGTGGGGAACCTCGGAATAGGGAGAGAAGTGGTCCCTGGAGCAGTGCGTGGGGAGCCCCGGAACAATGCGAGTAGTGATCCCTGAAGCAGTGCGTGGGCTTCGAGTCCTGGAACAGCATGTGGGGAAGAAGCCCCAGAGCATCAAACAGGTAGTGAGTCCTGGGCAGAGACCCAGCACCTGGGAGACAGCCCTGATATTTACCTTGGAGCAGCTGAGTATCAGTACGGAGCACACTGGCACTTGGGGCAGTGCGGGGATGGCTGTTGGACTGGGGTCTGGCGTGGGTGGTCAGACCATGTGCGGAGGCCCTGCGATGAGCTGCTACACTGTAATATCTATTTGAAATTTCCTACCTTACTGCAATGTCAACCCTTTAATGATATCCTTTTAAAATTATTTTTCACCTCTGCAAGTAACACAACTACTTTTATTGCTCTGCTGTCTCCAAGAATTGTACCTAAGTACTTGTGTCTTAGATATCACCATGAGAAGGCAGACATTGTAAAAGCTTTTCCTTGTACCTCTACAATGGAGTACTTGTGATAATAACAGGATATTGTATATTGAAAGTGAGAAGCACAATTAGAGATGATGCTACTTTCAGCTTTGATGACAAGCAGCTCAGCAAATGGGCACCACAATAATGATCAGCACCATCTCCACATGCAAGGACATGCAAGTGATTCTATTTCCTCTGGGTCACTTCCAGTTGTGTACCACTTTGTCCTGTAAAAGAGAGGAGAGTGTGTCAGTTAGTCTGTGTGGGTGAGATGGCTGTCATATTTGAACAGATCGGCATTCCATCTGTGGCACAATGCATTTCAAAATTGTGTGAATTTCCATGTTACTCTTGCAATGGTTGAAAAATTGCATTGCCAATTTACATATTGTTATGTTTCAGAAATATTTAAATTTTGGGGAGTTTTTTGCCCCCTGTTTGTCAGGTTTTCTATCCTGTCTTCCCTCCACACATTCAATGTTTCTTCATGCCACAGACCTATTTTTATCAAGAGACCAGGCAATGACCTGCACTCAGGTCCCAGCTGTATTTTCTAACCAGGCAGTGGGGGAAGTGCTTTTGTGTCTGCTGATTCTGGATCTAATCCCATTGGGAGGCACAAGTGTTCCATCAGCACCTCCCCCAGCAGGCTTTGCTGAGGTCAGGAGCTCACTCTGCACAGAATGTCTGAGGATGACCTGACCTCTGCCATTCTGAGTAAGTCACAATGTGGTGAAAGCAAGCAGAGATAACAATCAATTTCCAAGGACCCCAGAAAATTACATGCGCTTCAGATTTTTAATAGAAAACAATTATTCAATTTTCAAACATAGAATATGTTATTGAGGTAAGAAGGGGGATAGTTTATTAACTGCAGACTCAAAAATACTTCCTTTGCAAAAACATACCAGATGGTCATTATACATCTACAATGACAATCAATTCACACATCTCAAAGAACTAGGATGTCACTTTGTCAACATAATTTTATTTCTGCAATTGTGAAGTGCAGATTTGTGGTTGACAATGACTCAAGGGATACAAAAGGATTACAAGCTTTGCTAATGATATACAGCAATTTCTTCGATAATAATTCAACACAGGCAAGGAAGTGCACCGAGTATGCAGAGAGGGAGCTATAGTGAATATTGGCTTGGATTTTCCAATGGCAAGTTCGTTGTTTCTGCAACAGAGATAGGAGTGCACATCCAGACCCAGCAGAATCTCTGACAGAGCATTCACCAATGGAATTGTGTGGAAAATTAAAGATTCCAGTGGGCATTTCCATCCACCTGGAACTCTTTGAAAATATCCACTTCAATTGCAGAATTCAGAGTGTTCTGTTGCAGTTAAGTTGACTGGCTAAATTACCATTCACACCCACCTATACCTCCTCCAGGCCAACACCTGTTCCAAACCACCACCCAGACCCTGATTTGACATTTGCACTCGCCACCAGACCAAACCCCTCCCTCCAGTTCCTGACCCTCACCTTCTGCCACCCCCACCCGACCCTGACACTCCCTTCCCTGTGACCTAACAATCCCCCTCCCAGAGATCCAACTTAATCCTTTCCCTGGGACCCGAATCCCCTTCTCCCTCTGGTAACAAATACCCCCTCTCAGCCTTGAACCCAAATTCATCCTCTCCATTGAGACTTGACACACCCCTTCCCTCAGGACTTCATACTCACCCTCTGACCCCGGGACTCCACACACACAAGCGCTCTACTGTGACACAATACTCCCCTCTCATCCCAGGACCCGATGCAATCCCTCCTCTTTGTGATACAATGTTCTCCCTACCCCCTGATACTCTACACCCGTCTTCTCTGGCATTGATACATCGAGACCAAATGCCCTTTTCACGCTGTTCCCGATATCCTCTCTCATTTGGATAATGACCATCCACCCTGTCCACTGGGACCCAACTCACCCATCTCATCCAGGAGTTAATAGCCCTCTCCATCCACTCAAACTGATACTCAGTCTCCCCCACTTCTGGATTCAACACATGTTCCCTCTCCCTGGGATCTGACACTACCTACCTCTCTGAGAGCCGACATCCCCTCTTACCCCAATACCCGACATCCAGGTCCTGACAACTCACCTCGGCTGGACCCAACACACTCTTTCCCCCTGACACTCCTCTGCTCTGCCATTAGATTCGACAATCTCTCTCTCCCCAGGTCCTGACACCCCCTTGGCGAAATGAAACCCCGTCCTACTCACCACATCCAATAAACTTCATCCATCCTAACCTATCCCAACAATCACTTACCTGGTACCCTTACAACTTGTACCCTTTTGGACTATGCTCTTTTTGACATCCTAACTACCTAGCACCATAACTTTGTATCAATTTGGCATTCTACCTTTCTGGCACCCTACTTACCTAGCACCCAACCTTCCTGGCACCCTGGTAACCTTTTAAACCTGTCATTCTGGCACCCACTGAACCTGGCACACTTCCCACCCTTCACCCTTCCAACCTGGCATCCTAACCTTGTCCTTATCCTTTCACAGGAGCTGTAAAAGTGGGGGTCTGTACTGCTGGACATTTCAAGCACAGAATATGGCAACCATTGTCGTGAAAAAGGGTGAGTAATTTGCCTCCCCCCTACCTAACCTCCAGAACACAGCCCGATAAAATATCTGCTCCACATTTCTGCAGGAGCTATCCTCTGACTCCCCTGCCAGAAATGTAGAACTGTTTCTTAACGTAAGTAATTTGAAGCAGAATGGCAATCTGGCTGTGACTGCCCCTCGTAGGAAAATCTGGCTATTAATTCTCAAAAGTTAAAATGATTGACTGTGGATGAATTGCAAAATCCATGATTTATGGTCGTTCTTTCATATTGCACCATTATCCAAGCATGATGCTGACTGAAACATCCACGGCATTGTCCAAAGCAAACTCTGAGTGAAGACACTTGGCTGATGCAGAAAGCAGGCAAATTTCAGTCTTATATAAATAACATTCTACAATTGTTTAAAATCAGCCCACTGGCTCATCACTAATCTCAGTGCCAACAGGTCAACACTGCTTACGGATAGGGCCAGAAGTCAAAAAAAGTGAATAGATTAGATTCCCTACAGTGGGGAAACAGGCCCTTCGGCCCAACCAGTCCACACCGACCCTCCGAAGAGTAACCCACCCAGACCCATTTCTCTCTGACTAACTGACCTAACACTATGGGGCAATTTAGCATGGCCAATTCACCTGATCTGCACATCTTTGGACTGTGGGAGGAAACCGGAGCACCTGGAGGAAACCCACGCAGACACAGTGAAAATGTGCAAATGCCACACAGACAATCACCTGAGGCTAGAATCGAACCTGGTACCATGGGGCAGCAGTGCTAACCACTGAGCCATGGTACTTTAACCATACCCTCAACCAGCTTTCATTGCTCATTGAAGAAGCAACAAAGAGCTATAGCAGCATTTGGATTATGGAATAAATTGGCTCAAAAATTCTTTTAATATGTCTTAAAAATGTAAATAATCTTAATAATTGAATAAGACTTTGCTCACTAACTTCTGTTATTATCTCCTGCTTGCCAATTCCCAATTCCAGGTTGTAGTCTCTCTTTCCCCTTGATTCTCCCATTTGTCTGTTCCATCCCTTAAACCTTCGCCATGAGCAAGAGCCTGGGAGAGGAACAAGGGGTGGTGTGGAGGAGAGTTAGAGGGAAGCAGTGAGCAGAAGGGATGGGTAGAAGTTAGAGAGGATAGCAGTGATTGGGAGAACAGTGAGCGTGAAGTTCAAGAAAGGATTTGAGGAGCAGGAGGATTGGGGAAAGGAGATGGTATGCGGAAGATATAGTGAGCAGGGGGTCAGGGAGAGGAGATGGTGAATCAGATGACAGGGAGGTACCAAGCATGAGGGTTGGTGGTTACCAGAAAGTTCTAATATAGTTTTTGACTTCACATGAGTGAATTTGGCAATTAATTTCATCTGATTAATCATGTTAGACTCTGCACAGTTACCATTCCATTCCATCATGGAAGCATTGATCAGTTCTTTTTTTGTGGCAGATACTGGCGGGAAGTTTCACTTAATCACCAGTGTGGCTGTAATAAATAGGAGTGTTGCCTAGCTGAACAATAGTATAATTTAGAGGAACATGGGTCTGGATATTGCATCCACCAGTTGGTATGTTTTGGGTGAGGGGACTTGTAATGTAGGCTGCACAGCCAGCCCACCATATTCCCAAACCCTGAACTCACCTTCATAGCACGGAGGGTGGGTGAGCATTGAAATTAGCACCCTGTCACCTTGACCTCCTTCCACCTATCCCACCTCCATCGCCCCTCCCCCAAGTCCCTCCTCCCTACCTTTTATCTTAGCCTGCTTGGCTACTCTCTCTCATTCCTGATGAAGGGCTTATGCTCGAAACGTCGAATTCTCTATTCCTGAGATGCTGCCTGGCCTGCTGTGCTTTGACCAGCAACACATTTTCAGCTGTGATCTCCAGCATCTGCAGACCTCATTTTTTACCCTGTCAACAAAGCCTACATATAGAATTAAGGATTGACTGAGCTGGTTAAAAGCTCAATCAATCTCTATTACTACATTGCCCACATAATAATGAAGAGTCAGGCTGTTGTGGAGTTAGCTGATCCAGAGGTGTGTCTGAGTCGGGTGATTAAAAATATGCATGACATGGGTAGAAGGAGAGTGGGATTCATAACATTTATAAACTGCAGAACGTAAGGAGGTTGCTATCATTTAGAGAGCTCCTTACCCATCAGGGCACATGTTGAGAATATATCCCACTACTTCCTTCCCACCTGCACATTCTTTAAAAGCCACCACTCTTGCCTCCTTCTCCCATTACGGAGATTATGGAAGATGATGTTGTAGGTTTAAAAACAAGTTATTGGAACCCATTGTGAACACTGTCCTCAATACTGCTGGGACGATGCTAGACATACTAGCATCATGTGTGCATGTTCAGGGCAGCCTTACCAGTTGGTTTTTCAATTGATCGATTGTGTGGGTTCAAGAGAGCTCATCATACAAATCAAATTCTTAATTGGTTCCTAGGTAAGTGGCTACAGACTTGTGCTTATACAATAGTGCAGAAATATCCAGCCTGTATGGAGAAGTTACAGAAAATCTCTTAGCAGATGTTCTCACATTGCTTCCCTGCAAACTATTCTCTTTAAGTTCCTTGGTGAGAAGGAAAACAGGGAAAACCAACACTTTCACAGACACTGAAAGTGGGAGGTTCTCAACCAATGTATGAAAGATAGCATCGGTGTGCCACAAACATTGCCTTGTCAACAGAGAATTGGAAGGTTTTGAAAGAAAGCTGAAAGAAAACAACTCCCCACCATCTGTGATTAGAACTTGTTTCTCTGATTATTTCTTCGTTCCCTCTCTCCCCTTCATAATGTGTACCTTGTCTTTTTTCATTGTGTGTCTGTTTATATTTGTATGGAATTCTAAACAAAAGATGTAGATTTAAGTTATAGATTGTAACTTAACTCATGTATCTTTCTTGCCATTGATTAAAAATAGTTTGATTTCAAGCAATAGTGATTTTCTTTTCAATTAAAAATCTGATGTGCACATTACACAGTTGATAAAATTGGATATTTCAGTAGGTTAATTAGACTTTCACATTTGTGATGACTCCAAGAATAGTGAGGCTAGTACTAGTGCACTACTTTAGTGAGTCATGACCAGCAGTCCCTCTAATTTATACTTCCCATTATAAATTAAGCTCTTTGTGTTGTACCAACTTCTAAAAGCAGAAGCTGATATGTCAGCATACTGGTTAGGTTGCACACCATTGTTGGTGACAGTAAATACAAGTTGTTTGTGCATGTTCAACCTAAGGATGATAAAGGAAAGTAGCCAAGGGATTACCTTTTCTGCCCTGGTCAGATCAATTAACCTTTTCTGGTGCTTGTGGTTAACTTAATTACAAAGGTATGCAATAGTCTTTCTCCTGTATGCTTATTCAGGATAATTAATTAACCTTCTTTTCTGCTTTCTTGCAGTTCTGTGTTCCCTTCTGCTAGGTACGCCTTTGGAAGGTTTATTTTGAAAGAGCCTCAGTATTACGCATGATTCTCCAATTGAACTACCCGACATTCAATTCACTATGACTAACAATGTTTAAATTAGCTATAGCTCTCTCATCTGGCTTCTGAAATCATCAGCTATGCCTGGGTTTTTAAAGACAGCACTCTAAATTACTTAATGCCTGCAGAACACCTCTATCTTACATGGATGGAATTCATTGAATTGTCTTGGGATTTAGAAATGAAATAACTGAAAAAACTTTAGGCAGGTTCAGAGTCAGAAAAGGTTGCCGGATACATGCCACATTCAAGGTGGAAATTCTGTTGTCTGTGGATTTTTGCTCATTTTAAAATGTCATAGAGACGTACAGCACGGAATCAGATTCTTCGGTCCAACTAATCCGCGATAACCAGATATCCTAAATTAATCTAGTCCCAGTTGACAGCATTTGGTCTATATCCCTCTAAACCAGATGTCCTTTAAATGTTGTAATTACATCAGCCTCACCACTTCCTTTGGCAGTTTGTTCTATACACACACCACCCTCTGCATGAAAAAGTTGCCCCTTAGGTCCCTTTCATACCTTTCCCCTCTCACCATAAACCTATGTCCTCTAGTTCCGGACTCTCCCACCCCTGGGAAAAGACCTTGCTTATTTATCTTATCCATGCCCCTCATGGTTTTATAAAACTTTGTAAGGTCACCCCTTATTCTCCAAGGCTCCAGGAAAAATAGCCCCAGCCTATTCAGCCTCTCTCTATAGCTCAAACCTTCCATCCGTGGCAACATCCTTGTAAATCTTTTATGTTTCAAGTTTCATGATATCCTTCCTTTAGCAGGAAGACCAGAATTGCACACAATATTCCAAAAGTGGCCAAAGCAATGTCCTGTACAGCTGCAACATGATCTTCCAACTCCTGTACTCAATACACTGACCAGAAAGGCTGGCTTTTAAACTTAACACTATTATTGCTCTTAGCCATTTGCTGATTATAATTGATGTGCTTGATACTGGAGGGTACAAAACAAGTTACACTAACAAATGGATATTTTGCACATTTCATTCGCAAAACTTATAACAATCAAATTGTACCCTGCTGTGAGTTACTTTCAGTTCTAGAATTGCTATTATTACCCCGGCTCAATTCAAAACAATGTTAGCTACGCACGCATTCTTTGTTTGTACTGCAGAAAATAGCAAAGAGATTTCATTAAGACTATTTAATGCTGCATGACATAAGTATCCAGACGTTTGGGAGACTGCTAGTCTACTGTTTAGAAGGGAGATATTTTTCTCCATTCGACTGAAAAATTCAACAATCTGATTGGAAAATAAATTAAAATGTTATAAATGACATAACAACAAAACAGGCAAGACTTCATCAGGCAAAGACAAAATGAGTGTAGTTTCTGTATGAGTTACTTGTTTGTTGTCTGGCAGCTTGGTCTATAAATATTTGTCTGTATGTGTAAAACAAAGCCAAATGCACATCCTTGAATGCTATCCTTGGATAGCTGTACAACACATTGAGAACAATAGAAAATTGAGTGGTCTCAAATAAATACTGCATTCTGAGAATAAATCCAAATTCAGATCATCATATATTAAAATATACATTGGGAATGTTATAAATAGCTTATTTAAATTCCAGGAAATACATATCTGAGAGGGGGTAAATTTTTCTTTTTACTTATATCACCACAACTTGTTCCATGATTTTAATTAAAGCTTGTTCACTTTTGTGCATGCATCTTTTATCTGCTCAGAATTCAAATTGGGCAGTTTGCTCACATCAATTATCAATTGCCTCTCAGCACTCCAAAAAACTGGAATCTTATCCTTTGCCAATTGCCATCCTTTCTGTTAAAATATGTTCAGTTCTTAAAGCTTAATTTTTGTATTCATTCAAGTGAATCTGATCATTGGAGACTGGGCTGACATTTATTGTCCCTCCCTATTTGCCTTATCGAAGGCAGAACTGAGCTTTCTTCTCGAATCAGTGCTGTCCTTTGGGTGTAGAGCAACCAAGGTGTTCTTGGAAAGTGTGTTCCAGGATTTAGAACAGTAATATTCAGGAGAATCTTATGTTTTATCCGAGGTATTTCAAGATTTATGGAAGCTTTTTTACCACGAGGCCTAGTGAATATTCTTGCTGCAAATGTGCAGCATTAACTACCAATCCCACCCTGTTGCATTCCTTACATTCAACTCCAGCCTCAAGTTACCATGTGCCATTCCCAGAAAACTCACCACTCAATGGATATCTGTTAAAAGACCAGAATTCCTTACACTTGCACCTTCTTTCAAAGGCTTCTGTGCACAAAGATAAGTGTTAGCAATCTGGCATTGCCTCTTACCTGCAATGTTATGGTACATCAACCACAAATTATCACTGCCCATGACTCTCACTGGCATGGCTGACACTCCTGACACTTACAACTCTAATCCCTCATGCTCATCACTGTGTAACCAATTGGCCATGCATTTTACCCGTCTGCAGGTACATCCACCCGAAAATCCTGTAAGTCTGAGCTATCCTGTCCCCATTGATCACTACAGACCCATAACTTGATATTGTCCAGTCAGGCAACTTCAAATAGAGGCAAACAAACAGACCAGTCCAAACACCAAGCATTTATTTACAGTGTGCAACAGGGACAACAAACAAAACCTATAGAGGCTGAAGATCACCTGACAATGTAAACTAGATTTTGGTATCATGACCAACGAATATTTTCCAGTTTACCTAGCACTCAGCTCTCATTTATTAGAAACAGTTGTCAATGAGGTTCTGTCTGACTTATGGTGCCCATCACAGCCAAACTCTGTCATGGACAAGGACAGCTTCCTCCTCCTCAATGTCCCTAACTTCCTCCTTAGAAGACTGTTTGCACTTCCTCCAGCACCTCAGCATCCATCACATCACCTCGTGGCCTGCTCCAATTGTGCAGATCATAGTATATCAGGATGATGTAGCACACAATGTCTAGACCATACTGGGGCAAATGTTAATTGCCATACATCAACCTAAGCCTGGTTGTTGTGATCTTGCTGCATATGGGCATGGAGTGCTTCAGTATCTGACAAGTCATAAATTGTACATTGCATAATTATTACCAAATATTCTCACTTCTGTCCATGTGATGGAGGGAAGGTCATTGATGAAACCACTAAAAATGGTAGGGCCTAAGGCACTCCCCTGAGGAACTCCTACAGAGATATGTTGGAGTTGAGTTGAGTGACCTTCAATAGCCTTAGCTATTTTCCTTTGTGATAGATGTAGCTCCAGCCAGTGGAGTTTTCCCCATTATTCTAATTGTTTCCAACTACATAAGTTTGGTCAAGCTCCTTGATGCCACACGCAGTCAATTGTTACCTTTATTCAAGGGCAGTCACACTCTCCTCACCTTTGGAGTGGGGCTTTTTTTTTAATGTTTGCACCAAGGTTGCAGTAAGGTTAGAGGTTCCATGCCCCTGATGAAACTCAAATTGAACTAAGTGATCAGGTTATTCCTTTGCAACTGTTGTTTGATAGTACTGTCCATGTTCCCTTCTATCACTTCAATGTTGATCAAGAGTAGACTGATGGAGCAGTCATTAGTTGTGCTGGATTTGTTCTACTTTTTGTGTATAGGACACACCTGAGCAATTTTTCACATTTGTTGGTTATATACCAGTGTCGAGAGTGTGGTGCTGGAAAAGTACAGCAGGTCAGGCAGCATCCAATGAGCAGGAGGATCGACGTTTCAGATAGAAACCATTTATCAGGCATTCCTGATGAAGGGCTTATGCCTGAAACGTCGATTCTCCTGCTACTCGGATACTGTGCTTTTCCAGCACCACACTCTCAATGCTGATCTCCAGCACCTGCAGTCCTCACTTTCTCCCGGTTATATTCCAGTGTTTACCTGGTACGGGTATGGCAATTTCTGGAGGACAATTCTTCAGTACTATCACCAAAATGTTGTCAGAGCTAATAACCTTTGCATTATCCAGTGTGTTTGGCTATTTCTTAATATGATGTGGAGTGAATTGAATTAGCTAAAGACTGACCTCTGAGATTATAGGAACTGCAAGAGACTGCAATGGATAATCCCTCAGCATTTCTAGCTAAAGATAAATGCAAATACTTCAGCCTTATCTTTTACACCATTGTGTTGGCTTCCCAATTGATGAGGATGAGGATATTTTTGGACCCTTCTCCTTTTGTTAGTTGATTAATTGTTCATCACCATTTATGACTGGATGTGACAGGACTGCTGAGTTTAGATTTGATCTGTCGGTTGTGGGATCACATAGCCTTGTCTATTGTTGTTTCTGCTGATGTGTTGTAGTTCCACCAAATTGGTACTTCAGTTTTGAGTATGGTTTGTGCTACTGCCACCCTCCTCATTGAGCCTTGGCTGATCTTCTACCCTGGTAGTAATTGTAGAGTGGGAATATGTTCTTCCACTGAGGTTCAGCATTGATTGCCAGCATTTGCTGTTCTTTTGTTTTGTTTAATGTTAAGCTGGAATTGATTCTATTGATCTAACAAAATATGTAGAGTCAATTGAATGCAAAAGCATATATGTTCAGATTAAAACTTATGTGTTTAATGATCTAAGTCCCTAAACAGGAAGAAAATTAAAACATTATTTGGTTTTTCTTTCCCTGCATGATAAAGGGAGCATTAATAGTGCACTGGTTCAATCCTTTTGTTCAAAATGACAGAAGAAAAATAACTGAAGAATGATCTTCATCAAATTGTACGTGCTTCCCGGAGCATAAGCTGTTTTCTTTTGTTCAAAAGTTGGATTTGGCCTGATAAAATCATAAGGGAGCAAGGCGTGTGGAATTTCAGCACAGCAACTACAAAGGGATGTGGGGGTGTTGTAACAGGCTTGGTTTTTCATTCAATAACATCGGACATTATAGAGAGGCATGACCTAGAATCAGATGTTGTAGTGTTTGCAAAATAGTGTTCTTCAGATTAATTGTCATATTTTCCTTGAGATAACACCAACGCAGTGAACATTATTTAGCAAACACATTCAGTGTTAACATGCATTTAATGTCATCCTGAATCTTTGTTTATTTGTTCATCCTTGGGATATGGGTTCTGTTGTATCCCAACCCTAATTGCCCTGGAGAATATGGTGGTGAACCGATGTGTGGGCTCAGAGGGTATCTTGTACATAATGTACAAGCCCATGTATCCATTGCTCTTATATTTCTGAGTGGCAGATGTCATGGATTTGGATAATGCTGTTCAAGGAGCTTTGCTGAGTTACCGCGATGCATCTTGTAGATAGTAGACAGTGCTGCCACTATGTGTCAAACATTATGGGAATGAATGTAGGAAGAGGTGGATAGGGAGCCAATCAAACGGGTTGCTTTGTCCTGGATGGTGTCAAGCTTCTTGAGTGTTTTTGGAGCTGCACCCATCCTGGCAAGTGGGGAATATTCCATTACACTCCTGGCTTGTGTATGTAGATAGTGGACAGGCTTTGGGAAGTCAGGAGATGAGTTACTTGTCACAGAATTCCTAGTTTCCTGTCTTGTAGGCATAGTGTTTATATGTCAGGTCCGGTTCAGTTTCACCGATAACCTGGAAGATGTTGAGAAAGGGAGATTCGGTGATAGCAATGCCATTGAAGTCCCGGGGAGAGAGTTCAATTCTGAGATTGGAATTTCATTTTGTAACATTTGTTCAATCAAAGTTGAAGAAGGATTTCATTATTTCTTTATAAATGAACAGTATTTTTAATCTCAAATAGTTTATTGGTAGCTTCCTTTAAAGGATTAATAACATGCTAAGATATAGGCTGTGAACATTGTTAGGAGGATTCCAACATGATTCCAACACGTGGACTGGGAAACAGCCAAGGGCCACTGTTTCAACATTCCTCTGCACTGTAATGTTAATCCAAAGATAGCACAGACCACACAGCAGAGAATTCTTATGTAGTTATTTATAAATCACTCTGTCACTCCTAATTGAAACAATCAGACATTCCATCTGTAAGACATGGATTAATTTGTCAAATGGACATATATTCGATGGCAGCAGTTGTGCATGCCTGGCGTTGCTATTTTATTTGAGGCTGTTGGTCTTAATAAAACATTAATCGGTTTGTCAGACATAAACAATTTTATAGATTCCTTTTTTGAGTAGTTTCATGTTTTCTATGCAGTTTTCTTTAGCCATTACAGAACTTTACAGTATGACTTCACAGGCAGTGTTGAGATGAGTATGGATCCCACTATTTCTATTCTCAAACCTCTGATATTATATGAATATTTTTGTGTGTGGTGGTTTGGATGTTAGGTTCATGTTTCTAGCAAGTTAGACCCACTACAACTTCTTAAAACTTGATAGCTGCACGCCATATTTTATAAAATAGTTAGAAGAAATGCAAGTCATTGTTGTTAGGTGGGATTACTGCCTTTGAAAATAGTCATGGGAAATGATCATTTCTGAATCCTGCACACTACTTGCTTTGGCACGATCCTCTGCAGGGCAACCTTCTAATTGTTCACCTCCAAAGATATTGATAGGTTAAGTAAGTAAGCATAGGTTGGCAAATAGAGTATAGAAGCATAGAAACATGGAAGATAGGAGTAGGGGTAGACTATTCAACACTTGCTCCACCATTCAATTGAGCTCAGTACCCTCATTCCATCTACTGCCTTATCTTTTGACCCTTCAGCAACAACAGCAATACCTACCTCCCTTTTGAAAACATAATCTTTTGACTTCAAACACTTTCTATGGTAGTGAATTCCACAGGCTCACTGCTCTTTAAGTGAAGGAATGTTTTAGTCACTCTTGGGCTGGCCAGCATTTACTTCCCACCCCCAGTAGACTTGAGAAGGTGAGCTGCCTCTTGAACCACTCCAGTTGATATGCTCTAGGTTGACCCACAATGGCCTTAAAGAGGGAATTAAAAGATTTTGACTCGGTGACAGTGAAGGAACAGTGATAAATTTCCAAATTAGGGTCGTGAGTGGCTTGGAGGGGAACTTGAAGGTGATGTTTGTCCCACGTATCAGCTGCCCTTGTCCTTCCAGACAGAAATGATCATGGATTTGGTAGGTGTTGTCAAAGGATCATTGGTGAATTTCTTCAGTACATCTTGTTAATAGTACACACCGCTACTACTGAGCATCGGTGATGGAGGGAGTGCTTGTCGTACCAATCAAACATGCTTCTTTGTCCTGATTGTGTCAAGTTTCTTGAGTATTGTTGATGCTGCATTCATCCAGACAGGTGGGGAGTATTCTATCATATTCCTAACTTTTGCCTTATCTATTGTGGACAAACTTTGGGAGTCAGGAGGTGAGTTACTTGCTGCAGTGTTCCTAGCCTCTGACCAACTCTTGTTGTCACTATAATTATGTAGCAAGCCCAGTTGAGTTCCTGGTCAATGATAATCCTTAGAATGTTGATAGTGGGAGATTCAGTGATAGTAACACCATTGAATGTCAAGAGGCCAAGTTGATGTCTTATTGGTGACAGTTATTACCTGGCATTTGTGTGGTATGCATTTTACTTGCAACTTTTCTATGCATGCCTGGATAAGTCCAGATTTTGTTGCGTTTGATCTGCTTCAATATCTGAAGACTCATGAATGTTGCTGAATATCATCCAATCATTGGCGAACATCCCTACTTCTGACCTTATGATGGAGGGAAGGTCATTGATTAGATTAGATTAGATTACTTACAGATTAGATTACTTACAGTGTGGAAACAGGCCCTTCGGCCCAACAAGTCCACACCGACCCGCCGAAGCGCAACCCACCCATACACCTACATTTACTCCTTACCTAACACTACGGGCAATTTAGCATGGCCAATTCACCTGACCCGCACATCTTTGGACTGTGGGAGGAAACCGGAGCACCCAGAGGAAACCCACGCAGACACGGGGAGAATGTGCAATCTCCACACAGTCAGTCGCCTGAGTCGGGAATTGAACCCGGGTCTCAGGCGCTGAGACAGCAGTGCTAACCACTGTGCCACCGTGCCGCCCACATTGATGAAGCAGCTGAAGATGGCTGGGCCTGGGACACTACCCTGAGGAACTCCTGCAAAGGTGTCCTGTAGCTGAGATGACTGACCTACAAAAACCACAATCATCTTTCTATGTGCCAGTATAATTCTTACCATTGGAGGGTTTGCTCCCGATATCCATCGACTCAAGTTTTGCCAGGGCTCCTTGATGCCACACTCAGTCAAATGCAGCCTTGATTCAAGGGCTTTTACTCTACCTCACTTCTGGAATTCATCCCTTTTATCCATGTTTGAACCAAGGCTGTAATGGGGTCAGGATTTGAGGGGCCCTAGCAGAACCCAGACTGGACGTCACTGAGCAGGTTATTGCTGAGCACTGTTGATGACACCTTCCATCATTTTACTGATGAACAAGAGTGGACTGATGGGTCAGTAATTGGCCTGGTTGGATTTGCCCTGCTTTTTATGTACAGGACATACCCGGACAATTTTCCAAATTGTGGTAGATGCCAGTGTTATGACTACATTGGAAGAGCTTGGCTAGGAGAGCAGCAAGTTCTGGAGCAAATCTTCAGTACTATTGTTGGAATGTTGTCAGGGCCCATAGCCTTTGCAGTTTCCATTTACTCCAACCATTTCTAGATATGATGTGGAACGAATTGAATTGCTGAAGATTGGTGTCTGTGATGCTGGAGACAACTGGAGGAGGCTGAGATGGATCATCCACTTTGCATTTCTGTCTGAAGATTGCTGTGAAAGCTTTAGCCTTATCTTTTGCACTAATGTTTTGGCCTCTTCCATCATTGGGGATAATGATATGTGTGGAGCTTCCTCCTGCAGTGAGTCATTTAATTTCCCAGCACCATTCATGATGGAATGTGGCAAGACTGCAGAGCTTAGATCTGATCCATTGATTATGGGATTGCTTAGCTCTATCTATTACTTGCTGCTTATGATGTTTGGCATGTACGTAGCCCTGTTTGGTAACTTCACCAGTTTGATACCTCATTTTTAGGTATGCACGATACTGCTCCAGGCATGTCTTTTTATACTCTCCATTGAACCATGGTTGTTTCCCTAGCTTGGCGGTAATGGTTGAGTGGGGGATATGTTGGGCCATGAGGCTCCAGATTGTGCTAGAGTACAATTCTGCTTCTGCAGATGGCCCACAGCGCCTCGTGGATGCCCAGTCTTGAGTTTCTAGATCTGTTTGCAGTCTGTCCCACTTAGTATGGTATACAATGGAAGGTATTCTCAATGTGAAGGTGGGACTTCATTTCCACAAAGACTGTGCGGTGGTCACTCTTACCACTCTTTTGGATGGATGTTTCTGCAGTTGGCAGATTAGTAAGGTTGGTAAGGATAAGGTCAAGTTTGTTTCTCCCTCTTGCTGGTTGCCTTGCTACCTGCCACAGATCCAGTCTAGCAGATATTGATGTATTGATTTGCTATTGTCATATTTAATGAAATACAGTGAAAACTGTTGGTTTGTGTATTCTACAGGCAGACCGTAACATTCAAAGTGTATCAAAGTGCAAGATATAGTGTTACAGATGTAAAGAAGGTGCAGAGAGAGAGAGAGAGAGAGAGAGAAATCAAAGCTAACATTTGAGAGGTCTGTTCAAAAGTCTGATAAGAGCAGGGAAACAACTGTTCTTTAATCTGTTTGTGCGTGTATTCAAACTTTATTAAGATCTGCCCAAAGGAACAGGGTCTAAGAGAGTATAACTCGGGTGGCAGGGGTCTTTGAATTAGGTTGGCTGCTTTCCTGAGGCAGCAGGAAGTATAAATGGAGTCAATGGATTGAAGACTGGTTTGTGTGATGGACTCGGCTGTGTTCACGATTCTCTGTGGTTTCTTGTGGGAAGAGCAGTTGCCAAACCACACATCCAGATAGAGTGTCCATTATGGAGAGTCTATAAAAATTGGGAAGAGTCTTTCTGGACGTGCCAAATTTCCTTAGCCTCCTGAGGAAGTTATGTCTTTTCAGAACTAATCGACCTGCTGCTGAGCCAATCTTGGTGGTGGACATTGAAATCCTCCCCCCCCCAGAGTACATCTTGTATCTTTGCCATCCTCAGTGCTCCCTTCAAATGTTGTTTAACATGGAGGAGTGCAGAGTCTTCAGCCAGAGGACAACAGGAGGTTTCCTTGCCCATCTTTAACTTGAAGCCATGAGACATCATGAGGTCTAGAGTCAATATTGAGGACTCCCAAGGCATCTCCCTCCCACCTGTACAGCACTGTGCCACCACCTCTGCTGGGTCTGTCCTGCCACTGGGACAGAGTATAACCAGGAATGGCGGTATCTGAGATATTGCCTTTAAAGTATGGCTATTCAGGCTGTTGCTTGACTAGTCTGTGAGACACCTCTCTCAATTTTACACTAGCCCCCAGATGGTAGTAAGGAGGATTTTGCAGGGTCAATGGAGCTGTTTTTGTCATTATCTTGTCTGGTGTCTGGATGGTACATCCAATTTCATTCCTTTGTTGAGGCTTCATAGTGATTTATACAACTGAGTGCTATGTTATGCCATTTCATATGGTAGTTCAAAGTCAACCACATTGCTGTGGGTCTGGAGTCACATGTAGGCTGAGGATGGAAGATTTCTTTTCCTGAAGGACATTAATGAACCAGCTGGGTTTACTTGGCAATTGATAATTATTCCATGGTCATCAGTAGATCCTTAATTCCAGATTTTTTTACTAAATTCAAATTCCACCATTTGCCATGGCAGGATCCTCAGAACTTTAGCTATCTTCCGCCTCGGAACACTTCAACCCCGGGGCATCAACGTGGACTCCAACAGTTTCCTCATTTCCCCTTCCCCCACCTCACCCCAGTTCCAAACTTCCAGCTCAGCACTGTCCCCATGACTTGTCCTACCTGCCTATCTTCTTTTCCACCTATCCACTCCACCCTACTCCCTGACCTATCACCTTCATCCCCTCCCCCACTCACCTATTGTACTCTATGCTACTCTCTCCCCACCCCCTCCCTCCTCTCATTTATCTCTCCACCCTTCAGGCACTCTGCCTGTATTCCTGATGAAGGGCTTTTGCCCAAAACATCGATTTTACTGCTTCTCGGATGCTGCCTGAACTGCTGTGCTTTTCCAGCAATACTAATCCAGTTTCTGAGTTAATAGTCTAGTATTAATATCATTACATCATTGCCCCACAATTCCTCCTCATCTCAATCCCAAAAGGTTTACTCCTCATCCTTAAAAGAAGACTCCTGTTCTGAACTCCCTCACCATTGGGAGCAGCCTTCCTGCATCTGATTTGTCTAGTGCTGTTAGAATTCCATAGGATTCTATGAGATCCCACTTCATTCTTTTAAACTCCAGTAAATACAATCATAAGCAACTCAATCTCTCATCATTTGTGAGTCCTGCCATCCCAAGAATCAATTTGGTAAACCTTCATTTTACTTTATAGCAAGAACACCTTTCCTTAGATAAGGAGACCAAAACTGCACACAATATTCCAGCTGTGGCCTCAACAATGCCCAGTATAATTGCCACTAAACATCCTTGTTCTTGTACTTGAATCCTCTCATTATGAAGACCAACTAAAGTCATAGAGTCAAAGAGATGTACAGCATGGAAACAGACCCTTCAGTCCAACCCATCCATGCTGACCAGATATCCCAACCCAATCTAGTCCACCTGCCAGCATCTGGCCCATATCCCTCGAGTTTGCCATCTTTATAGTCTGCTGCACCTGTGTGCTTACTTACAGCTAATGATGCACGAGGACACCTAGATCTCATTAAAGATTCCCCTCTCTTAATTTACAGCCACTCAAAAAAACAATTTGTCTTCTTGCTTTGCTATCAAAGTGGATAACCACACATTTTTCCACATTGTACTGCATCTGTCATCTCACAGAGGCAGTCTAAATCACACTGCAACATCTCTGCATCCTCCTTACAGCTCCCTCTTCCACCCAGTTTTGTGTCATCTGCAAATTTGGATACATTACGTTTAGTTCCATCATCTAAGTCTTTAACATATAGCTGGGACCCTAACACTGAGCCCTGTGGAACCTCACTCGTCACTGCCTGCAATTCAGAACAAGACCCATTCATGCCTACTGTTACACTACTCAAAATCTCATGTGCATTGATTTTACACATTAACCTCTTTTATGGGACATGGTTGAAATCCCTTAATATGGAGAAATGTGAAGTTGTCAATTTTGGAAGAAAGAACAAATGAACAGAATAATATTTAAATGGAGGAAAACTGTAGAAAGCTGAAACACAAAGGAACTTGTGATACTTGTTCATGAGACACCGAAAGCTAGCACACAGATGCAGCAGGTAATCAGAAATGCTAATGAAATATTGGCCCTTATTTCAAGCAGGTTGGAGTATAAGAGTAGGGGAATCGTACAGCAACTGTATAAATTGCTGGTGAGGCCATTTCTGGAGCACTTTGAACATTATTGGGCCCCTTATTTAAGAAAATATGTAATTTCATTGGTGATAGCTCAGAGAAGGTTCATTAGATTGATACCTGGTATGAAGGTATTGTCTTATGAGGAAAGGCTAAATAGGTTTGAATTTTACTCACTGGAGTCTAGATGAATGAGAGGTAATATTATTGAAGCACATAGGATTCTTAAAGGGACTTGACAGGATAAATGCTGAGAAGATGTTTCCTCTCTTGGTGGAGTCTATGACTAGAGGGCAACGTCTCACAATAAAGGGGTGGCAATTTATGATTAAACTGATGAGGAATTTCTTCACTCAGATGCTTGTGAGTTTTTGAACTCCTTGCCACAGAGAGATGTTGGGTCAGAGTTGTTGTGTATATTTAAAGCTGGAATCGATAGATTCTTGATCAGTCAGGAAATCAAGGGTTACAGGGAAAGGAGAGGAATGTGCACGTGAGGAATGTCAGATCAGCAGAGAATGGCAGAGAAGGCTTCAGAGGTCAGACGGCTGACTCCAGTTCCTATTTCTCATGGACTTGATGTCTACATGTCCGGTTAAGGATGTTGAGACTATAGGCCCAATCAGAGTGCCTGCAGCCTTCAGAAGGGGGGATGGGAGCCCCAAAGGCAGAGGTGAATGCACTGTTTCGAGAGAGAGGCTGTGGTGGATTTAATTCTTGAGATTAAACTGTGTTCATAGGCCATACCTATGGAGGGGTGTAGCTGTTGCACACTGACTCCAGTGCTTTCTTGCAGGGTAAGTAAACTATTTCCAGTTACTGAGTATTCTTTGACCTAAGCAAAATACCAATGTGTGCTGTGTCTCCAATCAGCTCACAACTGGGTATTTCATTATTCAAATTGATTAGATTAGATTCCCTATAGTGTGGAAACAGGCCCTTCAGCCCAACAAGTCCACACTGACCCTCCAAAGAGCAAGCCACCCAGTCCCATTCCCCGACATTTATCCCTGACTAATGCACCTAGTACTACAGGAAATTTAGCATGGCCAATTTACCTAACCTACACATCTTTGGACTGTTGGAGGAAACCGGAGCACCCGAAGGCAACCCACGCCAACACAGGGAGAATGTGCAAGCTCCACACAGACAGTTGCCCAAGGCAGGAATTGAACCCGGATCCCTGGTGCTGTGAGGCAGCAATGCTGACCACTGAGCAACTGTGCCACCCCAATTGATTCCTCTCAAATCAAAACATTTCCCTCAGCCTTGCTTTCAACTTCACCTTCAGAGGGGAGGACGATTTTGCACTTTGTAAATTATTTATACCTAATTCTAGCATAATTGCTTCTACACAATGAAACCCAAGCTCTGTTACATGCTAATGGAATCTATAATGTTGTCCAATTTCAGGGAGCTATTAATGTCATAATGAAAAGCATACTATTGTCTGTTGGGATCAACAAAAATTCACACATAGATAAATGGAACGAAGAAAGCTTTCACCCATGCAGCCCATCTCTATGGCAACATGAGATGCCTCAGATGTTCCAAATAACAGAAGTGTAAAATAATTATCTTTAACCTTAAAGCCCTTTAATTCTGAGACCCACATAAATAATTGATATCTTTAATGGAGTTAATAGTCCTCACTGAGACTCCCTGGTCCCACCAGGGAACCCAGTTGGCTATAAAGGTGCTTTAGCTTCTTTGATCGAGGAACTACATGAATAAAATAAATTCCTTTTTGAATTAAATGTTAGAGCTCCTAGCCTTACCAAAAGATCAAAGATGGGTAATCCATAATTTACGTTTCTTCCTTTCTAAGTCTAAATTCATTAAATAAACCTGGGTTAGCCTTTTAACTGAGGCAATGTTTTTCAAATTGGGGTTTCCTGCCTTGCCAAGTGCCAAATGAGGAATGTATCCCTACTGACATCTATGTTCCTGCAGCCACTTAACACTACTAATGGAGATGGGAACTTCTGCCCCTCACTCAGAGGAGCACTGACCTCAGACAGCTGCTGATTTCTCAGTAGTCCCAGTAGTGTAGTGACTAGGACAGAGGCTGCAGGTGGTCTCATGGTGAGGAAGGGTTGTGAGGAGCTTGGGGTGGGGAGGGGGGGGGGGAGGGAATGGACATCATAATGGAGACGTTGGAGGAGGATGGAGGTTGGAGATTACTTGCAGGAGGCAGACTTTGTGGGAGCAGGGTGAAACCCAATTTGGAGAGGACGGTGCTGAAAAAGATGCTTTCCCATCCATGGCCTATGTTGAGTGATGTTCAATTTCTGCCCTGGCTGAAGTTACTATGAAGGTCAACCTTCTCAATCTTGCGCTTCTTTGTGTCATGGCACCCCTCAGGTTAAACTCACCACCAGCTGTCTCTCTCTAATGAGAGAGAGGACTATGGTGACTTTATTTTTTACTTATTGTAAATTTAAACCTAAAAGGTTATACCTCTAAAACAGATTAATTATGGAGCCAAATATTTTTGACATTAGCTATAATATTTTTACAGTTTTAATTTCCCAAATTAATATACATTATATGTAGATTTGCACTCAAAGGAGTCTTGCAGTCAGTGTTTGATTCACTAATACTTAATTTAAGTAGTTTAGAATATGTAGATGCATTTACGGGTAAAGACTTGGTAGATACTGTAAAGCTGTAGATTTAACAATGAATATTTCATGTAACAAAGCATGTTAGAATAGGCTGGGTTCGAATGGGTTCTGAGCCAGTGGAAATGAAATAATTGAATTTTGTGAATATAGTGACCTCATGTGGAGAACATTTGTAAAACAAAATAATTGCTCCATATATGGTATTGGTCTTGGTGCACTGCTCTCCTTTCCAGCCATGCTACCACATTAAGCCTAAACAACACAACATTTTAGTGGAATATATCAGATGATTGTTCACAGAAAATTATTTGCCTGCTTTCTGTGTATCAGGGGTCATAATTCATAGTATGTTGATACCTTTTCAGATTAAAACACAAAATTAATCTAGCCCATCATCTGAATGTTTTCAATGCTTTGCCAGGCCTTATCAACTCTGCTAACGGGTTTTTGTGTGGAGCAGCAGGTTTTTACAGCATTGTTAGATACTTTGCATTACTGACAGTTGCATAAAAGCTAATGGTCATGTTCATTTTTATAATGTCGTTACTATCTTGGAAAGAGTCTGAATGTCCAGCAGTCAGTGAAGAGGTATAACTTCATGATTGCATTCCAGTGAAGCAATGGGAGTGAAAGTGGTAATTATATGTATTAATATAGCTGATTGGATAAAGATGGCTGCAATAAATTATCCTTAATCCTCTTCTCCAAACAGAAAGAGTAGAATTGTCACCATCTGCCCAACCAGAAAGTGTAGCTTCCAACATGCAAGAGTTGAAAAAAATCCTAAAACTACCACAAACACCTAATCAAGACTGGGTGGCATGGTAGCTCAGTGGTTAGCACTGCTGCCTCACAGCGCCAGGGACCTCAGTTTGATTCCAGCTTTGGGCGACTGTGTGGAGTTTGTATGTTCTCCCTGTATCTGCATGAGTTTACTCCAGGTGCTCCGGTTTCCTCCCGTAGTTTAAAGGTGTGCAGGTTAGGTGAATTGGTCATGCTAAATTTCCCATAGTGTTCAAGCATGTGTAGGCTTGGTGCATTAGTTAGGGGAAATGTAGAGTAATACATTTGATTCCAGCCTTGGGATACTGTCTATGTGGCGTTTGCATGTTCTCCCTATGTCTTTGTGGGTTCTTCACAGTGCTTCGGGGTGTGCACTTTGGAGATCTATGCAGCATTAAAAAAATGACAGGGAATGTTTAATACAAGCCTAGTCTACCCAACCGTTCCTCATAAATTAACTCACCATTCTAGATATTAATATAGTAAACCTTTTCTGAACTGCTTTCAATGCATTTATGTCCTCCTTTTGACAAGAGGATCAATACTCTCCACAATTCTCCAGATGTGGTCTCACCAATGCGCTATATAACTGAAGCATAACCTCCCCACTAGTGTATTCAATTACCTTGTAGTAAACAATGACATTCTATTAGCTTTCCTAATAATTTTCTATATTTGTATCATAACAGTTCATAATTTTCACAAAAAAAGTTACACAGATCATCTCAATTCTCAAAGCTCTAGAATCTCTCAACCTTTAGAGAATGTACTTTTTAATTCTTTCTGTTTTCCACACTCTGTTCCATTTTCCAAATCTTTACCATTCACTTCACCTATATATATCCTTTGTAAACCTCTTATGTTGTCTTCAAACTTAGTATCCTAACCATCTTTGTATCAACAGCAAATTTAGCTACTGTACCTTTGGTCTCTTTTTCCAAGATATTTATATAAATTGCAAAGAGTTGAGGCCACAGCACTGATCTGTGTGGTATATTAGTTGTTACTTCTTGCCAACCAGAAATGACCCATTTACACCTACCTCTCTGTTTCTTGTCAGCAAGATAATTTTTGCTCCATGCCAATATGCGACCCCCTACACCATGAGATTTATTTTCTACAATAAGCTGTGATAAACCCTCTCACATGTCTGCAAATGTAAATGCATGTTTTTTAATAAATATTTTTATTGAGAAGAAGATTTTGAATTCTTTTCAAAAATATAAAATTACTGCAAAATAATAGAACAATCTTGCAATATAACAACAATAACAGTAAACAAACTACTCCACAAACCATTTACACAATCCACACAAACTACAATTCAATAACTAACTAAATCAAATCTAAAAGAAATTAAATTAAACCGAGGTGAACCAAGGCAAACTAAATTAAATTATGTTGTTACAACACTCAGCACAATCCTACCAAAGCTCCCAATCACCAGGAGCATCAGTTGGCGTAGCCATATTTGTAGGTTAAAAACAAGGGCTGCAGATGCTGGATGAAGGGCTTTTGCCCGAAACGTCGATTTTCCTGCTCATCGGATGCCACCTGACCTGCTGTGCTTTTCCAGCACCACTCTAATCCAGTACCCATATTTGTGTGGAATTCTTCCTCCCAGGAGCCCCCAGGCTGCCAGACTCAGCCCTCATGGCTACACAAAGGCCCTAACCAATATAGCCAATAAGTCGGCGTCTATATGGTTCAAATGTCCAATAAAAAAGTTCTGTTTTCTGGTGCACCATATTTGTAAGTAAGTTCAGGGGGATGTGCTCCATAACTAATCTATGCCACCCTGACAGTCCTGGAGGATTTTCCGTCACCCCAGCTCATCAGAATGTTCTTCCTCGCACAAATGAAAAGATACTAAACAATTTCTTCCCATGCGTGTCCCAAGAGGGGAAATTTGGTGAACCCAAGAGGAGAGACACCGGATCTACCTTGACCTTAGTTCCCAAGACTCCTTCCAAACATTCGCTATAGCACCCCAATACCTATGAAGCTTGTGGCATGACCACAAGCAGTGAGTAAGAGTACCAACATCTATTTTACATTTGGGGCACATTGGCGACGCTCCTGTCTTAAATTGCATAAGCTGCTCTGGTGCCAAATAAACTCTGTGCAGTGTCTTCAATTGCATAATCTGCATCTGATTGCAAATCAAAATCTTCCTTACGTTCTCCCAAATATCCTCCCACCTCTCTAGGGAGATCTCCACCTCCAATTCCTGAGCCCACACAGTCACTTAATGTCCTTTGAGACACTACCTCCTAATAAATGAAAGAGGGTGCTGACCGAGAGAGTGCCCGTGGACCAAAGCTCTCTCCTCTCCATGTCCAAGTTATCGGGACTAACCAGTAATGTAGTCTTTTTCTGTATAAAGTCCCTAATCTGAAAGTTACAGAAGAGGTTCCTCCTAGATAGCTCATATTTCTGGTTCAGCTGCTTGAAAGTCATCATGGCCTCCCCGTCAAATAAGTCTCTCAAACAGGAAACTCCTCTGGACTCCCAGAGCCTAAAACCAGAATCCATTGATTCCCAGTTGGAATCCGACCAATCTTACTATGGGAGTAAAAGGAGAAGGTTTTTGTAAATTGCCCTCACTTTATTACATTGTTCTCCATGTTTTAACTGTGTTAAGGACAATTGGATTTCTGCAATGGTCCAGAACAGTCCTCTACTTGTTCATGAACAACAGATTCACGAGGGACATTTTGCCTGGGAGGTCTTAAAGTCTGGAAAATCCACCAACCACACACACCCCCACTCCATTCCCTCACCCCCCAACCCCCACACCATCCTCTGAGGAAGCAGCAATTTGGTGAGCCTAATAAGAGGCTGCCTGTGACACCAGATAAAAGAACCGAGTCAACTGTGAAGCCTCCATAAGCATCTGCCTGGGCAGCATCCAAGGGAGCATTCGCATAGGATATAATAAACGAGGAAGAACATTCATTTTAACCAGAGCTATTCTACCCAACCGGGATTTCGGATTTTCCTCACTGAAGGTCCTGTCTTACCTTCTCGAGCAAGTGCACAAAGTTAGCTTTATGTAATTGATCGAAGGCCGGAGTGATAAAACTGCCTAAATACAAGAAACCTCCCTGGGACCATCTGAAAAGGAATCGGATTCCACCCCAAATTGGGGTATTCTAATAAGACCCCCAACAGGCACAGCCTTCGATTTCATAAAATTGATTATATACCCTGAGAAAGAGTCAAATAAACTAATCACTGTATTAAATGGGGCACAGATATCGTCGGGTTAGTTTGGAAGAGAAGGACGTTATCTGCGTAGAGGGTGATTTTATGCCCCCCTGATCCCAACTCCAGGGTAATTATATTGGGGTTCTTCTGGATGGCCTCTGCCAATGGCTCAATCACTCATGTAAATAGGGAAAGTGAAAAGGGACACCCTTGTCGGCTGCCTCTGCCAATACTAAAATTGTCAGACTTTATACAATTAGTGAGAACAGCTGCTTTAGGATCATGATATAATACTGCCACTCATTTGGCAAAGACCCCCTCCAAGGCCAAACCGTTCCAGGACACAAAAGAGGTATGGCCATTCCACCCAGTCAAACACTTTCTCTGCATCCAGGGAGACTACCAAGCCTGGAATCGACCCTTGCTGGCATATCTGAACCATATTTAGCTCTCTCCTAATATTATTATTAGAGGATCTGCAACCCCTAATAAAACCTGTTGGTCCTCTTTCACAATGAAGGGCAAGACCTTCTCCAGCCTCAATGCCAGCATTTTCGACAAAGTTTTAAAGTCCACATTTAATAATGATATGGGCCTATATGAAGTGCAATCCTCTGAGGCTTTCCCTCTCTTGAGAATAAGAGAAATATTTGCTTCTCTCAGAGAGGATGGGAGGCAGTCCTGACTGTACCAATAAGTGTACATATCCAACATTAACCTAGTCAGCTTGTCTATGAACTCCTAAAAAAGCTCACTCTGAAATCTGTCTGGGAAGGGCGCGTAACCATTCTGGAGCTGCCTCACTGCCATCTGTATCTCCTCAATTGTCAGAGGGGCATTCAAGAGATGCCTGCTCTGAAATTACACCTGGGAGGTCCAAGGTCTTAAAAAAGGACTCCACCTTTGCCAATCTGTCCTCACAGCCCTCCGACCGGTACAACCTAGAGTAGAACTTCCTAAATACTGCATAAATCTTTTTGGGATCACAGGTAATAGTACCAGCACACTCTCGAATGGATGTGATAGATTGGGGGGCACTCTTCTTGCTGGCCAAGTATGCCAAATACCTACTCAGTTTATCACCATACATGAATAACCTCTATTTCACAAAGGAAATCTCTCTCTTTGCTGTCTTGGTGAGCGCAGAGTTCAGAGCAGCCCTGAGGGCTATAATCCACTGAACTTAATTACACATGGTTTGTCAAAATATGCCACCTTGGCTGCTTTCAGCTGAGCCTCGAGCATATACTGCTGCTCTCCTTCCGCACTGCTGAGTAAGAAATAATCAAACCCCTTGCATAGGCCTTGGCAGTCTCGCAGAGCACCAATGGATTACTGGCTGTACCTGAACAAATGTCCCAAAAACATTTAGATTCCTGTGAAAAATACTCAATGAACTTGCTATCCTTCAGGAGGAAAGGATCAAAGTGCCAGTGCCATGAGCCTATCCCATCGCCATCGGCCTTAACTTCTGTGTACACTGCTGCATGATCAGAAATGGCTATGATCCCAATTCTGCAGGACAGCACCGAATTCAGAAAGGCCGATGGGGCAAAAGACAAGTCAATCATAGCATAGCACTTATGTGGGTTAGAAGTGAAGTCCCTATGATCAGGGTGAAGTCATCTCCACACATCCACCAACCCCAGCTCCCTGTTCACGTCTACCAGCTGCCTGGATTGGAGGGGAATATCTGTGAAACCCTGAGGCATCCTATCCACCTCAGTGTCCATACATTCGTAAAAGTCTCCCCCTATAATTGTATGATGTGCCCCAAGGGCCATCAGCCTGGAGAGCGCATCCATTAAACATTTGAGGGGATGTGCAGGGGGGCCATATACATTCAAGATCCCATAGTCATTTCCATGTATTAGATTAGATTACTTACTTATTTACAGTGTGGAAATAGGCCCTTCGGCCCAACAAGTCCACACTGACCCACTGAAGCGCAACCACCCAGACCGATTCCCCTACATTTACCCCTTCTCCTAACACTATGGGCAATTTAGCATGGCCAATTCACCTAACCTGCACATCTTTGGACTGTGGGAGGAAACCAGAGCATCCGGAGGAAACCCACGCAGACATGGGGAGAATGTGCAAACTTCACACAGACAGTTGCCTGAGGCGGGAATTGAACCCAGGTCTCTGGCGCTGTGAGGCAGCAGTGCTAACCACTTTATTAAAACTTTAAGGATCAGAAATTGCCTGTATTTATCCTCAATTTGGTCTGACAACTGAAATGGAAGTTTCTTCTGAGTGAGTATAGCTACTTCTCTACTTTTCAAATTAAAGGATGAGAAAAACATTCGGCTGAACCCTTCCTGCTGTGACTGTAAGTGCTCCTTATCGGTTAGATGTGTTTCTTGCAGCCAGGCTACATTGATCCTTTCATTTCTAAGGCTTGAAAGTGTGTTTTTTCTCTTAATCAGTGAGTGACTCACCTTAACATTCCAGGTGCACCACTTAAATGAACGATTAGCCATAGCTGTCCGAAACTGCCCGTGACCCACCGGGAGGAAAAAACCCACTCATAGCACACCAAGTGAAAGCAACAAACTGTTCGTATAAACTTGAAAATGCAACTACAAAAACTACCAAATCAAAATTTATAACAACTACTTCTACATTGAACCAACATATAACACAAATGAGAGGAGACTTTCCCCCTTGCCCACAGGAGATGCTCATACTACCCACTAAACCCCTCCATGGCTCCTTCTAGCTGAAGCTGCACCCCAAACCTAAACAAAACAAAGTTTAAAAGAAGTTACACGCATCTTACAACAAGAAAATTAAAAGAGGGCATTCAACCCATCCCGTCCATACTTTGACTCGAGGCAATCCTGGTACAAAAAAGTGACCCCCACCTCCCCCGCCCTGACCCCCATCCCATACTAAGAGAGAGAAACAAAAAGGAAATTATAGATAAACAAAAGATAATGGGAGGGGAGTAAGAAGAGAGAAGAGAAAGAGAAAAGAAAGGGACCCTCCCATATTAAAAAAAACCAAACCAGGTAACCAGGCAAACTACAGAGGAAACAAAGTGAACACTATTGTCCATATTAGTCAAGCCAGCCAGTCTATTTTAATTTTGATTTGGAGGTGCCAGTGTTGGATTGGGGTGTACAAAGTTACAAAACACACAACACTAGGTTATAGTCCAACAGGTTGGTGGGCGGCACGGTGGCACAGTGGTTAGCACTGCTGCCTCACAGCGCCAGAGATCCGGGTTCAATTCCCACCTCAGGCGACTGACTGTGTGGAGTTTGCATGTTCTCCCCATATCTGCATGGGTTTCCTCCCACATTCCAAAGATGTGCGGGTCAGGTGAATTGGCCATGCTAAATTGTCTGTAGGGTTAGGTAGGGGGTAAATGCAGGGGTATGGGTGGGTTACACTTCAGCGGGTTGGTGTGGACTTGTTGGGCCGAAGGGCCTGTTTCCACACTGTAAATAATCTAATCTAATAAAAAAAAAGGTTTATTTTGAAGTACTACCTTCATCAGGTGATTTTGGAGAATAAGATTGTAAGACACAGAATTTATAGCTCTCCTGAAGAAGTGCTCATGCCCGAAATGTTGATTCTCCTGCTCTTTGGATGCTGCCTGACCTACTGCGCTTTTCCAGCAACACATTTTCAGCTCTGATCTCCAGCATCTGCAGTCCTCACTTTCTCCTCACAGAATTTATAGCAAAAGTTTCCAGTGTGATGTAACTGAAATTATATATTGAAAAAGACCTGGATTGTTTGTTAAGTCTCTCATCTTTTAGAAAGATCATGTTGGCATCAATTCTTTCATATGTAAATCGCAAAAGTATTTTTAAAAGTTACATTCTCAAGTGCACTTTAACAGTTGCTGTCATGTTGACCCAGATAAGGTATTGAAGGTGTCAACTCCCTGTGAGGCTGTCTGTGCCACAATGGTCAGACTGATTCTAATCTAAAAAACAGATTTACAGAATCGTACATGGATTCATGCAGTTTTTGAGTAAAATGTAATTCTGCAAGTACAAATTCACTACCCAAACTTATATGTGTATGTGTGCGTATGTGTGTATGTGTGTGTGAGTGTTGTGCAATGGGGTCACCTGTAGTGTGACATGAACTCACGTCCCAGTTGAGGCCATCCCCATGGGTAGCGAACTTGGCTATCAGCCTCTGCTCGGCAAGTTTTCATTGTTGCCTGTCCTGCAGTCCGCCTTGGAGGATGGTCACCTGAAGGTCTGAGGTTGAATGCCCCAGACCGCTGAAGTGTTCTCTGACTGGGAGGGAATACTCCTGTCAGTTGATTGTTCTGCGGTGTCCATTCACCCATTGCTTTGGTCTTGCCAATGTACCATGCCTCAGGGCATCCTTGCCTGCAGCGTATGAGATAGACAACGTTGGCTGAGTCGCATGAGTACCTGCCACTTACATGTTGGGAGGTGTCCCCACATGTAATGGTATCGGTGTCAACACTCTAACATGTCTTGCAGCGTCTACCATGACAAGGTTGTATGGTATTGTCCTGAAAGCCGGGCAGTTTACTAGGAGCAATGGTCTATTTGAGATTTGGTGGCTGTTTAAAGGCGAGCAGTGGAGGTGTGGGCAAGGTCTTGGTGGGGTGCTCATCTTCATTGATAATGTGTTGCAGGCTGCAAAGAACATGGCATAGTTTCCTGGCTCCTGGGAAGTACTGGACAACGAAGAGTACCCTGTCAGTTGCAGCTCGTGTCTGTCTCCCGAGGAGGTCATTACAGAGACTTAGCAAACAATCCGGGTGTTTGTTGCACTTGAGAATGTAACTTTTATAAAAAGTTTTGCGATTTACCTATGAAAGAACTGATGCCAACATGATCTTTCTAAAAGATGAGAGATTTAACAAACAATCCGGGTCTTTTTCAATATATAATTTCAGTTATATCACACTGGAAACTTTTGCTATAAATTCTGTGTCTTGCAATCTTATTCTTCAAAATCACCTGATGAAGGACCAGTGCTCCAAAAGCTTGTGCTTCCAAATAAATCTGTTGGACTATAACCTAGTGTTGTGTGATTTTTAACTTCGTCTATTTTAAGGTGTCCAGGAAGTCCTTTGTCTTTTCCGTTGAGTCAAAATTAACACAGACCCTCCGTGGCTAAAACGTAATATTGCTGGATATCTTAGGAGTACTGAATATTCAAATCCCTCAGCTTCCTTTTTCACCTCATCAAAGGCCTTCCTTTCATGATTCATGGCCGCAGAAAAGTCTTAGAAAAACACAATTTGTGATTGCTTGTATATCAGAGCCTGTGGATCCTTCCCCAGTGCACTAGATGCTTCTAGCATCATTTGTTTATCTCTATAATGCTAGAGTTGCACTACGAGTGGGTGGGGGTGCTGGTCCGATCTGGACCTGCCCGCTGTGACCCGGCGGGCTCGCTTGACCCACACCCGGCCTGCCTTGACTTCCAGCTTCAAAACCTGCAGGAGCCATTGCTCCAAGAAGCTGACGAGCTGGCCATCTTCTTCCCGTTCCAGCAGCCCGAGCAGGCAGACGTTCTTCCGATAGCCTCGATTTTCAAGGTTGTTGACCTGCTCTACTAAGGCCCGTACCTGCTGTTCCAGGGCCAGACCCAATCTACCGAGGATTCTGCTGTGGTCCGCTGCTCCACCTCCATGATGTGCTGCCTGAGCCACTGGATTTCCTGGTCATGCTTCTACAGCATGACCAAGATTGGTTCCAGCCAGGTCCGGGTCTCTTCCATCGCTGAATCGATCGTCTCTCGGAGTTTCACGAACTCCGAGACCAGGCTACGCTCCACAGGTAAGTCCCCTGGGGCATTCATGGAGGCCGATGCCGCAGCCGTGGGTGTATCCGTTACTGCAGGGGAGGGCCCAGCTTGGTTGCCTTCCTCGTGGTCCTTTTCCCTTAATCATTTTCCTTACTCACTTGAACTGACAATACAGCAATTCTGGGGATCAAAAACAACTGATATTTCCACAATGGATGAGAAAGGGAGGGTGAATGCACCACTTTGTCTGAGTTTTGGTGCAGAGCTCCACAGGGCTGACCTACTGAATCGACGCCATCTTGGATCTCCCCATTTTTTTTAGCAAATTGTAAGTTTTGGGGCATTAATAGAGGATGTACAATATATAGATCTTTTGAATTTTAAGGCCTCGAATCTGAAAGATAATAGATTAAATATTAGATACATTTAACCCAGTTTCCAAACTGTATGTTGACCACTTGAGGGCGCACTTGGATTTCAATATTCCTCTCTATCTTCACAAACCTCTTTATAGAGTTATTGAGTTATACAGCAGAGAAACAGATTCTTGGTTCAACTTGTCTGCACTGACCAGATATCCTGAACTTATCTAGTCCCCATTCGCCAGCATTTGATCGCTATCCTCTAAACTTTTCCTATTCATCGACCATCACTGACCTTTCAAACATTGTAATTGTCCTCACCTTCACCACTTCCTCTGGCAGCTCGGTCCATACACACAATACCCTCTGCACGAAAATGTTACTCCTTTTAAATCTTTCCCTTCTCACTTAAGTTAATGCCCTCTAGTTTTGGATTCACCTACCCTGGGTGAAAACAAACTTTGCTATTGACCTAATCCATGCCCCTCATGATTTTATAAAACTCTATAAGGCCGTTCCTCAACCTTTAATGCTCTAGGGGGAAAAAAAGCCCCAACCTATTCAGCCTCTTCCTAAAGCTCCAAATCTCCTACCATGGTAATATCCTTTTAAATCTTTTCTGAACCCTTTCAAGTTTAACAACATCTTTCCTATAGCAGGATTTTCCAAATCCACAAGCATTTCATTTGTTCTTTCACTTTTTGTCTGTAACAATAAAATTTAAGGTCACTGGTGTGACTAATAATTATGTTCACTTATTAAACTTCAAATAAATATATAACTATATGCTCATTATACTTGAAGTACTTATGGACACTGACTATCCAGGTTCAGATGTTAACAATGGTGACTTGGGCAAAACTGTCAGACTTGTGGAGTAGCAATCCAACTCTTGACCAACTTCCCAATTTCCCAAGGCCTTATGCCAACCAAGCAGCTCATAAAACATGACCTGTCTTTAAATTTTGACTGATTGGGACTTCCAGGTGGCAGCTCAAACATTTATATGAAGTAAACAGCTGTATCTTTTGAATTTGTGTCCCCTCTCCCATCAGAAAGTTTTAATCCATTTGGACCTTTCTGTTCACTAATATCTGATGAGTTTTGTGATTTTTCTATATATATTACTACATTTATTAGTCTGCATAACATATACCTCTGCGAGTGGCTTTAAGGTTTATTATCAACAATTTATAATTTGTAATTTATTTACACGACTATAAAATCACAGACTTACTAATGTGATCTGGGCTCTGTGCTTTCTGATGACATTGTACATATAAGTTACGAACTCCACTGACTCCTAGACACAGAGAACCACTGAAGGTGAGGCCAGTATCTTTATGCCAGAACATCACATGTTATGAGATCAATCCATGTCATAACATACTATCAATTTCCCTTTCTCTTTAAATAAGAAATTTCTTTTCTGATAACATGCATGCATACAGATATAGAAGGTGGAACGTTATAGGGATCTGAAAGATGTGTGCTATGGCAGGAAATGTAGCAGGATCATGCAAGAAGTTCAGTGAGGCTTATCTTGATATCAATTTGCTTCATCTTTTAACTAGGTTCTAGGCACCAAGGTGAGATTCTTGCTTGGGATCAGTAAGTTACTTATTAAGGGGGATTATTACTGGTTATTGACTTTACCAACTGCATGTCTCACCTCAGTCATATGCAGCTACCCATTCTACCATCCACTGAGAGCAAACTAAACCCAGTGAATAGCTGCCTGTAAATAGCTTCCACGCTGCTTAGGATGTAACAGATTCTCAAAGCATGATCCATGGGCACCAGTTGCATGGCACAACACTTTCACTACCATTGACATCTTTTAATTGCCAACCCCTCAAGAACCTAGACTTACATTGCAGCTTGAACCAGCAACTAGCATTAAAAAGCTGCTGGAAAGGATACACATGGGGGCAGGCACTCAGCTCACGGACTGGACCAGGGATCTCAGGGCTGCTTGATTACTGCCTTAGCGCTTGCTCATTTGGCGCCTACCTGCATTTTCACAGCATCCGTGCCTTGGCTTGCTGTCACACAACCAGGGAGCATGCTTTTTTGGTTAACAGTCCTCAGTCAAGGGAGTGGACATACAAACATAGAAAATAAGAACAGGAGTGAGCCATTCAGCCCTTTGAGTCTGCTTCATCAGTCAATATGATCAGGGTTGATCATTCTGCTCAGTACCCTGTTCCAGCTTTTGACCCTATCCTTTTATCCTTTTAGCTCTAAGAGTTATATCTAACTCTTCCCTGAAACCTTTCAACATTTCGGCTTCAACTGCTTTCTGTGGCAGAGAATTCCATAGGATCACCACTGTCTGAGTGAAGACATTTCTCTTCATCTTCAACCTAAATAGCCTACACCATTTCATTAGACTGTGACCCCTAGTTCTGGACTCCTCAGTCATCAGGAACATCCTTCCTGTATTTACCCTGTCTGGTCCCATTAGAATTTTATAGGTTTCTATTGAACCTCCATCTCATTACTCGAAACCTGAGTGAACATCGTCCTAACCAATCAGTCACCCTTCATATGTCAGTTCTGCCATCACAAGAATCAGTCTGGTAAAGCTTTGTTGCACTCCTTTCATAGCTAGAACATCCTTCCTCAGATTAGGAGACCAAAACAGCACACAATACTTCTGGAGTGGTCTCAGTAAGGCTCTATACAATTGCAGCAAGACATCCTTACTCCTGTACCCAAATCCTTTTGCTCTGAAGGCCAACATACCTTTTGCTTTCATGCTACATCTGCATGTTTACTTTTACAGACTGATTCACAAGGACATCTAGAACTCATTGCACCTCTCCCTTTCTGAATCTATGTATCTACCTTTATTATGTATTCAGATAATAATCTGCCTGAATGCTTTTGCTGTCAACATGGATGACCTCACATTTGTCACATTGTACTGCATCTGTCATGCTCTTACACACTTACTCAGCTTGTCCAAATCACACAGAAACATCTCTGCATCCTCCTCATTGTTCACCCTCCCACTCAGCTCTGTGGTGTCTGCAAACATAGCAATATTATATTTAATTCCCTTATCTAAAACATTAATATGGATTGTGAATAGCTGGGGTCTGAACACTGATCCCTGTTGTGCCTCATTGCTCACTGGCTGCCAGTCAGAAAATGACCCGTTTATTCCTACATTTCTTTTCTTGTCTACCAGCCAGTTCTCTATCTACATCATCACATTTCCCCAATCTCATGCACATTAATTTTACATGCTAATCTTATATGGTACATCAATGAATGACTTCTGAAAGTCCAAATAAATCACATCCACTCTCTCCCCCTTATCATTTAGAGTCATAGAGCCATAGAGATGTACAACATGGAAACAGACCCTTCGGTCCAACCTGTCCATGCCGACCAAATATCCCAACCCAATCTAGTCTCACCTGCCAGCACCTGACCCATATCCCTCCAAACTCTTCCTATTCATATACCCATCCAAATGCCTTTTAAATGTTGCAATTGTACTAGCCTCCACCACATCCTCTGGCAGCTCATTCCATACACGTACCACCCTCTGCATGAAAAAGTTGCCCCTGAGGTCTCTTTTATATCTTTTCCCTCTCACCCTAAACCTATGTCCTCTATTTCTGGACTCCCTGACCCCAGGGAAAAGACTTTGCCTATTTATTCTATCCATGCCCGTCATAATTTTATAAACCTCTATCAGCCTCCGGCGCTCCAGGGAAAACAGTATCATTTCCTCTCTGCATGCTGACTCTGTCCAATCCTGTCACTGTTTTGCAAGTGCTTTGCTATTAACTCTTTTTTAATGGACTCTAGTATTTTCCTTATTACTGATATCAGGCAAACTGGTCTATAATTTCCTGTTTTCATTCTACCTCATTTATTAAATAGCGGGGTTACATTAGTTACTATCAAATTCACGGAGACTATTCCAGAGTCTATAGAATCTTGAAAGATGATCATCAATGCATCCTGTACTTCCTCAAATACTTTGGGATGTAGATTACAGGCTCTGGGATTTGTTGGCCTTTAATCCCATCAATTTTTCCAACACCCTTTCCTGACTGATACTGATTTCCCACACTTCCTCTGTCTCATGGGACCATGTTTTCTCCAACATTTTTTTGGACATTATTAGTGTTCTTCTTTGTCAAGATGGAACCAAAATATGTCTTTAATTAGTCTACCATTTCTTTGTTCCACACTTTAACTTCCATTTCAGATTGTGAAGGACCTAAATATGTCTTCATTAACCATTTATTTTCCTTTTCACGTACCTATAGAAGCTTTTACAATCAGTTGAATCTAACACTATCCCTAATTTCCCTTATTATCTCTGGCCAGGCCACCTTTCCTGTTTGTTTTTGTATTAGACAGGAATGAACAATTGCTGAAATTCCTCAATATGCTCTTTAAACATTTGCAATTACCTATTCATTATCATACCTTTAAGTAATATTCCCCAGTCTATCATAGCCAACTTGTACCTCTTACCATTATCATCTCTTCTATTCAAATTCTGAATCTTCTCATACGTACTGTAGGAATTCCTTCTTTATCAGATTGTTACTGATTTGATTTGTCCAATTGATATGCAGATTAAAGTCCCCCATAATTACAGCTGCACTTTTATTACATCTATCCCTAATTTCCTGTTTAATATACTCCCCAATGTTACCATGAAAGCTGGGGGGGGGGGGAGGTCTATATACAATCCCCACAATTGGTTTCTGCCCCTTAGTGTTTCTAAGCTTCATTGTAGGTATTAACCTAAAATTTACTCTAGTCAAAAGTGTCATGGTGTCAGGGGAGAAAGGTATGGTCAGGAACACCCTGACTTCAAGGGGGCAGACAATGAATAATCACACCTTCCAATCCTGTTACTGTTTAGCAGGTGCTTTGCTATTAACTCTTTTTTAATGGACTCTATTATTTTCCCTATTACAGACACTCGGTCAACTGGTCTATAATTTCCGGTTTTCTTGTATGTCAGGGTCTAGACTGGGAGGTGTGTGGGCAAAGTTGGACAGGTGGGTTAGGTGAGGACCTAGGGAGATGGAAAGCCTAGATTTTTCACAAGAAAGGTGATCAGGAAGGGTATTTGGATGTTCAGGGTCTGACTGACATATTTACAGCTAAGGCTGGAAACCATTGCTCAACATACATTCACCGTCACCTTCCAATTTGTTGGAAATCAAAACAATGCAATTTGAAGAATAATGGCTGTGACAATGGGGCAAGTATCTCAACGTGTGAGAGAGGGAGCTGCAAGACCCACTGATGTAACGCCCTTTATTTTCCTTCATTTTGTAACAGGATAAAGGTGTCGCTGGCTAGGCAGCATTTATTGCGCATCCCTAATTGCCCAGAGGGCAGTTGAGAGTCAACAACTTGTAGGCCAGACTCAGTAAGGATGGCAGACTTCCTTCCCTAAAGGAGATTAGTGAATCTGATGAGTTTTCCTGATGATTAGCAATGGATTTATAATAGTCATTAAATCCTTAATTCCAGATACGTATTGAATTCTAATATAGTGGGATTCGAACCCAGGTCCCCGGAACATTACCTGGGTCTCTGGATTAACAGTCCCAGTGATAATACTACTAGGCCATTGCCTCCCCCTGTTGAGAGGACACCAATATACATAGACTCTCCCACTATATAGGACAAAGACCCTTTGGCTCTAAATGTGCTGAACACCTCCCTGCCACACATATGACTGACCATTTCATTCAATACCTCCAGGAATAATTGGTAATGGAGTTGTAAGAGACCCCTTGGGGATGAGTGACTATAAGATGAGGAGTGAGATAGTTGATTTTATGCCAAAGGTCCTGAATCTTAATAGGGGAATCTATGATGATATGAGGTGTGAGTTGGCTATGATGGATTAGGAAATGTTACTGAATATAATGACTGTAGACAGGCAATAGCAAACATTCAAAGGATGAATGGTGTATAAAAATTGGCACAAGAGTACAAAAAGAACAGTGGCCAAACAGTGGTTTGCAAGAGAAGTTAGAAATCTTATTAATTGCAAAACAAAAGGGTTAAGAATTGACAAGTTGAAAACAATACACCTGAGGATTGGGAACATTTTAGATGTCAGCAAAGGAGGACCAAGGAATTGATTATGAAGAAATTAAGAAATTATTGTAAAAGTTTCTATACAAAGATAAAAAGATTGGTGAAAACTAATATAGGCCCCTTACAGTTAGAAACAGAGAATTTATAATTGTACATTAACAAGGAAATCACTGAGAAACTAAATTTATAGTTGTCCTCTGTCTTCAGAAGGGACGACATAAATAACGCACCAGAAATATGAGGAATAGAGGGTTTAGTGAGAGGGAGGAACTGAAGCAAATCAGTATCAGGAGTGAAATGATGTTGGAGAAATTGATGAGATTGAAGGCTAACAGATTCCAAGGGCCTGATATTCTACATCCCAGAGTACTTTAGGAACAGGCCCAAGAAATAATGGATGCATCAAAATTCTTTAGACTTGGAACAGTTCTTATAGATTGGTGGGTAGCTCATGTAATTCTGGTATTTTAAAAGGAAGGTAGAGAAAAAATAGGGAATTATAGACAGTAAGTCTGACATTGTCATTGGGGAATATGCTAGACTCCATTATCAAGGATTATGTAGCAGAAAACTTAGCGTTGTGCATTTACAAAAGGATAATCATACATGGTAAATCAGCTGGAATTCTTTGCAGATGTCACCAGTAGAGTTGATGTGGGGAGCCGGTGGACGTGGTTAATTTGGAATTTCAGAAGACTTTGAACAAAGTCCCACATAAGAGACTAATGTATAAAATTAAAGTGCATGGGATTAGGGGTAGTGTATTGAGATGGATAGGTAATTGGTTAGCAGACAGGAATCAAGGGGTAAGAATAAATGGGTCATTTTCTGGACCCCAGCTATTCACAGTATATGTTAATGATTTAAATGATGGAACTGAATATAACACCTTCAAATTCACAGATGACACAAATTTGGGTGGAAAGGTGAGTTGCGAGGAGGATGGCGAGATGTTGCAGTTTGATTTGCAGGCTGAATGAGTAAGCAAATACATAGTAGATGCTACACATTGTGGATAAATATAAGGTTACTTTAGTAGAAAAATAGGAAGGCAGAACGCCAATAAACTGAGATGGGGTATGTTCAATAAGAACATTTGCACCAGTTGCAAAAGAAGGCAAAGTGAATGTTGGCCTTCATAGCAAAAGGATTTGAGTATAGGAACAATGATGTCTTGTTCTGAGTATGCAGGACATTGTTGAGGCCACAGCTGGAATACTGTGCACAGTTTTGATCTCCTTATCTGAGGAAGGAAATTTTTGCAATAGATTTACTAGATTGATTCCTAGGGATGACGTATGAGAAGTGGTTGATTCAGTTGGGATTGTATCATTGCAGTTTAAAGAATGAGGGGTTATCTCTTAGAAACCTGTAAAATTCTAACATGACCAGGACCAGGAAGGATATTCCTGATGGCAGTGGGGAGTGGGGATGGGGCATCCAAAACAAGGGGTCACTAATAAGGATAAGGAGTAAACCTTTTAAGATTGAGATTGTAACAAGTGGTAAATTGTTTCCCTCCTTCATAAGGTCAGAAGTGTGGATATTCTTTGATTTACACAGTTTTCATGACTCCTCAAATACTGAAACATCTGTGCAAGATCTCAATAAAACCCATGTTTAGACTGACAAAGGGCAGGTAACATTCATACTACACAATTGCCAAGCAACGAGAATCTCCAATCAGAGAGAAACTAAACATCACCTCCTGGCATTCAATGGCATTGTCATCACTGAATCCCTTACTATCAACATCCTGGGGCTTACCATTCACCAGAAATGAATTGGACCAGCCATATAAATACTGTGGCAACAACAGCGGGTCAGAAGCTAGGAATGTTGTAATGAGTAATTGCCTAACTCCCACCCTCTACAAGACACAAGTCAGGAGTATGTTAGAATGCTCCACCCTTACCTTGATAACTGCAGCTCCACCAACACATAAGAAGCTTGACACCATCAATGACAAAACATGATTAACACGACATCCAATCCCTCCACCATCGATGCTTAGTAGCAGCAGTGTGTACCATCTACAAAGTGCACCATTAATATTCACCAAGAATCCTTAGCCAGTACCTTCCAAACCGAGGTCCACTACAATCTAGAAGGACAAAGCTGGTAGATACATGTGAGCGCCACCACTTGCAAGTTCCCTCCAAACCACTCACAGTTCCAGTGTCAGTGGCGTGGCTCCAGGACATGGCTGGCTCAGGTACCTGACAGCAGAGGGGATGGTGTTCCACCTGCAGCATGTGCAATGACTCAGGGCACCTGATCGTTCACAGACTGAGGGATGGACTTTGTGGCTTTGTTTTTTTGGCAGCGAGGACTCATGGTGGAGGTGGGGGAATAATCTGGACATTTCCTTTACATTCAACTGTTTTATTTCTGCTTCTGTTATCAATCCTGTCTTTTGTACACTAAGATGGCAGCGGATGGCAACTTTGTACACTTTTCACAGTATCCTTGTACTCGAGTACATGTGACAATAAAATCTAAATATGTCACTGTTCCTTTACTGTCATCAATTCACATCCTGGAACTGCCTAACTGCATTGTGGGTCTACCTACACCAAATTGACTGCAGCAATACTAGAAGGGAGTTCACCAGCACCTTCTCAAGGGCAACTAGGGACGGGCAATAAATGCTGACCCAGTTGCGATGCACATATCCCAAGAATGAATAAAACATCTTCCTTTTTAAAAAAATCAGCTGGTTATGAATCTTTGGAACTCTCTGCCTGAGGAAACAGGTGCTAAGTTGTTGAATATATTCAAGGCTGAGATTCTGGGGCAGAAAGTGGAGTTCTCAGAGGTTTCAGCCATGACTACTTCTCTAATTTCTTACCTTCTTATGATAATCCTTATGTTGCTGACTTAAGTGGGGTTTATATCTTGGCTGCTGTCAAAATTATGGGTATTCACTGACATAATGGTTTATACTTTGTCTCAAACCAATTGTACATTCATGGAATGGTAGGTCATCTTTGTGATTCCTATATTGCTCACCAATGACATATACGGCCCACAGAGCCAGATGTGAAAAGTCAATGCCTCATTGCACTATTAGGATTCCCACAAAGCTGACAGATTCACAAGTCTGCTCATCCTGCTCCACTCTGCTTTGTCAGTACATGTTGTATTTGTCTCACTATATATTTGAGGCCTCCATTAACTTCCTGATACACTGATCAATATTGCTTGGAATGATCCAGCAACATTGAATGTGAACATAACCCGCATGCTTAACATCTAATAAAAGCACTGTCCTTGCCTTGATGTGAGGCTGCAGTTTCTGTTGAAGGAGTTGGTATACTTCTGTGATCACCCTGATGTTGAATCATAGTCACCCCAAGCCTCACTCCAGAATGTGTGGAGCAGAAAGAGTACTCTGAAAATCTGTGCAGATAGGGCTGTCGCTGGAAAGTATTCCTTTTTCCCCCTCTATGGTCTCAGTTCCATTTATCAGTCATGTTGCAGATCCTGCAAAGACAGCCCTATACTTCACAGACTTGCTGTACATAGATGATCAAATTCTGTCCTCCCCCTCCCCCCTCACTCCCCCGCCACCCATGAACGATTGCAGTGACTTACTGAAAAACGTTCAAAAACATACCATTACATTTCCAAAAATCTTGTTATAGAAGATGTCAAAAGCATGTTATCATAGTACGTTATCATAGCAGCAGTGATTGGCAGGAGGCGGTAGATTCCTTGGTGCATCCAAGGTTGGATTTCGTTTTGCTGTTCATAATTAACTTGACAACACTGACTGTCTAGGCTTACATGCCCACTTGGGAAATGGTTCGCAACTTACACAAAAATGTTTTCCAGCACAATGAGGAAAGGAACTGCTTTCCAGGATGGGACATCAGAGCACCTTGAAAGCAGAGTGTAGAAAACATGTAGATAAAGTGATAGGAAAAGTGTATGAGGCTTTTATGAATGAAATTTGAGAGAACATTTTGAGGAAAAAGGGATTAAAAGTATCTGAAGTCCTACTTTTAGGCCTGAATAGGATATAGGACATAGAGCACTTGTCTCAGTCAGGGAGTGAGGCATAACCAGCTTTAAGTTGCCTTCGCACCTCATTAATATTGTTTGTGAAAGCAGTTGCTGCTCATCTCTACAGGTTGCCTACCCATTTTAATAAGATAATTTTCAAGCTGTGAGGGTGGGGGGTAGGGGCAAGCAACGATTGTGGAATCAGGGAACACTGTCATCAATTGGAGGATAATTCTGCATTGCATAATATAAACAAAACTGATAATTCATAACAGTAAAAAATTAATCAAGTTTTTTTTATCTTTGTAAACGTTTATTTATATAAAAGGCCGATGTAATAATTCACTGTAAATGAAAATTATAACAGCATATTGTAATGGTGTATGAATCTCTATAATAATACATGAACCATATATTGACTCAATGACCGTTTTATTGTAACATGAAATGACTCACATGTAAACAATCAAATAATCATTGCATTATCGTCCATTTCATGGCTTTCAATTAGCAAACAGTTGGTTCTACTATAATACATTTTCTTCAATGCGTTTTTGGAAATTAGACTGTTATTTGTAGAACATGAACTTTCCTTACCGTTATTGGCTTTAATGTGATTCCAGCCCCATAAGTTTGGATGGCACGGCAATTATGTGATTTTCTTATAATGCGAGATTGTACGGGAATGGAACTAAGGCGCTACATCAGAACTGAGTGTAATTCAAAAAGTATGTTCTGATGATATGGCACAGTTGCCTCATAATTGCAATGTGAACTCTGTAAATCTGCACATGTGGCTTTATGCTTAATAAATGGAAATTCACCTGCAGTATACTTTAAAGAGACTTAAATATGATTTTACATTTCTTTAAGATCTGTTTCCAGCCAGTCTGTCAGAAACCTCAGCATATCAAATGTATTTGTAAACCTCCCTATACCTTCCAAAAAAAAGGAAAAAACCTGAAGATAATCTTGTTCCTGATATGTTGTTGGGGCAGAAGATATATTGATGTCTGAGGAAATGATGACTGGACAAGGTTCTATATTAGGAAGGCAATTCATTTACCACCAGTCAGTGAACGCAAATCTTTATCCCAGTGTTGCTTTAAATGTTGCTCAGCAATGTTGATTAGTGACTTTGGATATCTTCTACTCAGGAACACATGGCCTTCTAGATTTTGGAATAATTGGATTTGTGAATATTGATTTGTGATATTTCTTGGTCTGTATTCTTCAAATTCAAAGATTCTGGCTCAGATGTTGTTTGAGAAAAATCTGAAGCTGCTGTTTTCAATTCAACTTGTAATGATTCTTCCTGTTCGGAAGATTTCTGGACCTCTTTCTGTACACCTGTCTCTGAATCCGACAGTATGGAAACATCCTCTGAACTCGAATTTGCATTTGCATTATATCCAAAGATCATTTTTGCCTTTGCTTTTTTTTTATTCCTAATTTGTGTAATTTTCTTCTCGGTGTCCTCCATGAAGGTGGTCAGTAAGTTAAACAGAAGTGCCAACCATGCCATGCCGAAGAGGATCCAGATTGCCATCACAGCCCGGTAAAATTTTCTGTACTTCATATGAGGGTTGACACCTGTTGGTACAGATATACTGGCTTACCTCAGAAATTCAAAGAAAAACGAAGTTTTGTAAATCAGAGAAAAGAAAGAAACAGAAAATACAACAAAATGCTGCAGATGTGTTGGAGAAGATGTTTGTATCAGCCAGTAGTGCCTTGGTCACCTGTTATAATCCCTGTCAAATGTTCAGCTCTATTCAGTTCAAAATACCAGAGGGATGTATAACAGCTGGCTGATGCAATGCAGCCATTTAGCACTGCTGCACAGCATGAATTCCTAAAGAGGAATGACAGGTCAATATTTCTGTTTGAAGAGCATTAATCCAAACCTGAGCTTTAATAAAATACCATCACAGGAAACTTCATTCTGTCTTTAGCCTATTGGAAATCTGACAGACCTTCTGTATTTTTCCAACATTTTAAGCAGATACTTGAATCAATTAAATGTGGCAAAAAACACTCTATGTGTGCAAAATGATTGTATCTTCAAACATTGAAATTTAGGGCTGAAATACATTCCCAGCAAAAGTATTTTTGCAAGGTCAATCAATTTTGTTACAAACACAGTAGAAGGTGATAACTTTCAAGACAGGCTCAGAAAAATTCTAATCTATGAGGAGAGGTATCTAGCCTCAGAATTTGTATTTCACGTTCACCAATTATACATTGAACAATTGCCCTATACAATGCCAGGGATTAGGTTAATGTCAAAAAGCTTATATTGCTGCAGACTACAGGTAACCTAAAAAATTTGCTTTAAACGAGAGAACAATGAAAGCAATTTTGTGATATTAGCTGGGAAAGCTGTAATAACAGGTTAGATTTTGAAGAATAGTTGTTGTTAACAAAGGAACTTTACATTTTTCTTATGATATGAAACATAAATGATATAACACTTTTAGCATATAGAACATAGAACAATCCAGCACAGGAACAGGCCCTTCAGCCCACGATGTCTAAGCCTACCACAATGCCATTCAAAACTAATCCCATCTGCTTGTACATTATCATTCCTCTATTCTCTGCCCGCTCATGTGTCTGTCTAAATGCTTCTTAAACTTTGCTGTTTTATCTGCTTCTACCACCTTCCCCAGCAGTGCATTCCAAGCACCTTACCACCCTCTGTGTAAAAGACTTACCTTGCACATCTCTTTTAAACTGCTCCCGCTCTCACCTTAAACCTATGTCCCCTAGTATTTAATAGTTTCACCCCTGGAAAAAGATTCTGACTATCCACCCTACCCATGCCTTTCTTAATTTTATATCTATCAGGTTGCCCCTCAGCCTCCGATGCTTTAGCGAAAACAAAGTTTGTCCAAACTCTCCTTATAGCTAATACAGTCCAATCCAGGCAAGATCCTGGCAAATGTCTTCTGCACCCTCTCCAAAGCTTTCACATCCAGAAGTGCACACAATACTTCAAATGTGGCCTAATTAAAGTTTTTTATACAACTGCAACATGACTTGCCAAATTTTATACTCAATGCCAATGAAAGCAAGCATGTCGTATGCCTTCTTTACTGCCTTACCCACTTGGGGATTGCCACTTTCAGGGAGCTGTGAGACTTGGACCCTTGAGGATCCTACCATTTCCTGAATACTTTCCTCCTTTATACATCATAGTTTTGTAGAATAATATTTTAGTGCCGTGCAAGTGACTGTCATCATATTGTGTGTTTACAAATGTTGCCCAAGCTTTCATTTTAAAATTGCTTTAAGGCTGTTTTCTTTTTGTGAACTAATTTTGAGTCCAATAGTGGGCTAATTTTGTATTTAGTTCAGATGAACAATTGTTGAGTGAGCAGTGTCTAATGAAAAGCTGTTACCAATAGTTTATATAGGGTTCTACTGCCCTGGCTAATAAGCCAACTTTTCTCAAAACTGAAAATGTGTTGCTGCTTAAAGCACAGCAGGTTAGGCAGCATCCAAGGAACAGGAAATTCGATGTTTCGGGCATAAGCCCTTCATCAGGAACTTTTCTCAAAACACAAGCATAGCAGATCAGCTACAGATTTGTTCTTCAACCCAGTAAGGTCCTTATTGATTTATTCCTAACAACAGATCGATCACATTGTCTTTTAAAATGTCAAAAAAGTACTTAGTCTTTGTTGTCTAGACAAATATAAAAATAAACAGAAGTACAATTACTTCAGCATGAAATGGAACAACGTGTTGCCAATGACCTCAAATAAGGCTCTTGTATCTGGTCTTTCTGCATTACTGGTGTGATCAATGAAACAATTTCCTCTGTGTGCAATAGATATTTTACAATCGTTCAACTTATCAAAAAGCTAACAGCAGTAGCATGCAACAAAACCATTTCTTTTGTCTGACATCATTGCTCTAAGATAAATCTGCAGTAACTTGGGCTCTCAGGTTGATGTGAAAATTAATCTAAATTTGGTATATATTTAAGAATGGGTATCATGGTTACCATTTATTTCAGAACAGCTGATTCTGCTTGCTCTTGACAATCGGCAATGGGAATAACATTCTAGCATGCAACATACAACATACTTCAAATTCACACATGTTGTGAAATCCAGTAACATTGGTGTAGGGTAAAATAAGAATTTCTGAGCATATGATACATAGAAATGAGGAAGGTTGTTTTAATTGTATAGTTTTTGGTTTACATGCATTTATTGTGGTAATTTATATTTCATAGAATTGTAGAATGACTACAGTACAGAATGAGGCCATTCAACCCAATGTTTCTATGCTGTCAGAGAAAAATTCACCCTCTAGGCTTTCTCCAGAGCCCATAAGCCCTTTCTGTTCAGATAATTATCCAATTTCCTTTTGCAAGCCTACCTCCATCATTTTCTCAGAGAATGCACTCAAAATTCTAGAAACAGTTCCCCTTTATTACCTGTAAAGGGCCCTCATGATCTGAATACTCTATTAAAGTCTTTTCTTCTCGTAGGAGAACAACTTAGCTTCTCCTGTGACCTCGACTACCGTTTGTGCCAGGAATACCATCAGTTGTAGCAGCTCGAACTCTGGGTTTCAGAACTTTTGCAGCAGTAGGTGGTGTCACCGCAGTTTATGCATGAGGCTGAAAGCTTACATGGATAGCATGTTTATAGATGCGGTCACTGCACAGCTGAAGAATATGCTGGGCATGATCACACGTCAGTCAAAAGAATAGACACACATAGTGTTCCATCTTTATCTCACTCTCCAACTAATATTCAGTTCTGGATATTGATGAAGCTGATAGTTCATCTTGGGAGTACAGCCAAAGCCAAATTCATGCTAACACAGGAGGCTCAGATGTATGGAGTAAAGGAAAGGGAGAAGCCACGGTGATAGATGATTCAACAGTTAGGGGCATAGATAGGGTTCCTCTAGCCACAGATGTGAATCCAGGATGATGGATCTCTCATTCTAGCATCAAGGATCGCACTGAGCAGCTGCAGGTTTGAAAGCACTGTCTGACAGTGTGGTGGAGGCATGTATATTCAATGCATTTAAAAAGAAATTTGACAGTTATCTGAAAGTGAACAATGTGCAGGTTCACAAAAGAGAAGGCAAGAGAAGTGGACTCCTCCTTCAAAGAGTCAGTGCAGACACGATAGGCTGACTAGCCTCATCCTTCACTGGAAGAATTCCGTGATTGTATCCTCCCCAGAGATGCTTCCACGCGGTGAGAAAGCTGCAAATTGTAAAATGATGGGCTGAACACTCAAGCAAAAGCAGTGGTCCTGACAGCACCATCTGGGAAACCCCAATACATACCATTCTTCTCTCCAATTATCAGCCATTCAGCATCACCCTGTTTCTTATCACTCAGCGAACTTGGTATCCATACTGTGCTGTTTATTTCATGGGTATCAACTTTGCTAACAAGTCTGTAATGTGGCATTTTTGGAAGACTTGTCAACCACCTTGCCACTATTAAAATTCTCTGTTATGCCATTAAAAAAAAGCTTAATCAATTTAGTTAAATTCAACTTAGATTTTACAAATCTGAACTTCTTCAACTAAAGCACATTTGTCTAATAGATGACTGATTTTGCTTTGGATCATCAGTCAGGATTTTCTATTTTTGAGTTAAAGTATAAAGATGGGCCCTTAGGTTGTCTTATCTCCGCATGGTGAATTTTCTGAAGCAATTGTCGCTTTTCAGCTCATTTCACAAGTAAAGAGGTTATATGTCAACTAAAATGATGAATCATTGGCAGTTAGTAGTTGGAGGTTCTCAATCCCTCTGCCAGCTCCTTGGATCAATAGTTCCAGTGCCATATTTAAAGGCCACCTCAGCACCTCTTCACTCACTGCAAACCCAGGAGCCCAACCTCTAGTTGTGGTTTGCAAATCACCCAGCTGGAGATGTTTGCAAGGAACCTGAAGCTGACTCCCCATTTTACAGAGTCCTATATGCTTGAAGTGTATTGAAGGATTCACATGGACCTTATGCTGTCAATTATGAAGAGGCAGACAAGGCAGAGTCAGTCATAAACATTGTTATTTGCTGTTCTCAGATATGTAGACACTCTCACACATTCTTCTACAGAATGGATTGCACATCTTCAGCAACTAATTTTCATTTTTGCCTTCCACAGGTATGGTGGTAACCAGACTGCAAAACTAAACACACCACAGAACTGGTTTAGCATCAGTGCGGGATCCTAACATTCTGCAGGACTGGATGAGAAAGAGAGAGCAGTATAAGACTAATGACATTAGGTAAGATGTGTCAAATCTGGAGAGCTTTCCTCAGGTTGAGTGCTCCCTGATCCAGCCTTCTTTTTCACGGAAGTGCAGCTAAGAATATAGGATCAATCAGTGAGTTGCAGTGTCCACTGTGTTACAGCTAAATATTTACATAGATAGCTCAGAGCTTAAAGATGTCTCATCTCTCTGCCTCAAAGTTATCACAATATAAGCTGACAGATGAAACACTATTGAGAAATGAGACGCTTCTAAGTTAAAGAGATGCTTTGGATAGAGATTGCAGCAGCCTCTCAACCAGTCGGTCATTAACAAGCAGAATAGCAAAAAAAAAGCAGGTCCATGGAGCTTAGACCTCTGCAGATTGGTGGTTAGGAGGTTCCTTTGATGGACCCCAAAGTCCAGTTGGTCTGACATCAGTGGGGGTTTTCCTGGGCTATTTCAGAATCAGCTTCCTCCTCAGAGATGATCTTCTGCTCCTCTATTTCTTCCTAATCCAAGACCTCACCCTTTTGTACAATCAGGTTGGAGAGAGAGCAGCAAATAACTGTAGCACACTCTGTCTGGGGTGTACTGCCTTGCACCACCTGACCAGTCCAGGTATGTGAATCCCATCTTCAGGAGACTATTGGTCTGCTCTACATTGGCCCTGTTGAAGTCTGTTTAGTGTTAAGAATCTTCTTACTATCAGTCTGTGTATTCCATAGAATCCCAACAGTATGGAAAAAGGCCATTTGGCCCAAAAAGTCCACACCAACCCTCCAAAGAGTATCCTACCAGATCCATAACCTTTCCCATTTCCTATGGCTAACACACCTAACCTACACATCCCTGGACACTATGGGCAAACTTAGTGTGGCCAATCTGTCTTAGCTGCACGTCACTGGATTGTGGGAGGAAACCAGAGTACTCAACGGAAACTCATGCAGACATGGGGAGAATGTGAAAACTCCACACAGACATATGCCTGAGGATGGTATTGAACCTGGGTCCCTGGTGCTGTGAGGCAGCAGTGTTAACCACTGATCCACCATGCTGGCCTAGCAGGGCACTGTACTGTCTTTTGTAGATACAATCCATTGCACCCAGCACCTACAGAAATCCTTCATTAGCCAAAAATCTCATTGCCCTGGCTGTCTGACTGGCAGTATCCACTGGGAAATTAATAAATGGGCAAGCTTTAGCAAACAAAGCATTGGTCATCACCCAGATGGATTTATAAGTAGATGCCTGACGACTCTGAAACTGCAGACTCCCTGAAATGCTCCATTCAGATTGAAATTGAGGCCCATTGTCACCTTCAAGACACTGGGATGGGCTTGCCTCCTAGTCCATGAGGACATTGGTGCACATGCAGAAGTTGGCAGATGCAGGACACCACTCCTGGGTCATCCTGAGTCACTGCTGACACTGCCAGTATGTCACTTGCAGATAGCTGCATGTTGATCTGGAGACTAATGCTCGCCATCCATGTTGTCCGGTTTGTGTAGGCTGTCATACCTCAGCAAGCTGGTCTGCAGCTGCTGCTGGATTGGACTTCAGCAGCTGCTGTGTTGCTGTTTGAGCAGTCGACACTTGTGGTTTCTTCTGAGAAGCAAGACAATCTAGAAGAATGGCAGGATTAATCTGTGCCATCTCAGTGTTGCTTTTGTCCATGCTGTAGACAGAGGAGGAAGGCAATAAGCAGAACAGATTGTGAGTGTACCCACAGCCAAAGACCAGGGGATTGCTAAAGTTGTGAAGGAGGGACAGAGATGCAAAATGTGTCCTTTCATATCTTCATTTTCACCATTTCAGGCATGAAACGTTAAATCTGTTTCTCCCTCCACCGATGCTGCCAGGCATGCTGGGTTTCTCCAGCACTTCCTGTTTTTATTTCATATTTCCAGCATCTGCACTATTTTGCTTTTACTTGAACCTGAACCTTTCCTTGATCAAAATTAGTTTTACACTGATGTTCCTTGATCTCACCTATAAGATAGTGCAGTGCCTCAGCTTCCAACTCCCTATCTACAACATCCAATTGCCCCCACCCACGACCATTCCCTCTGCTTCAGCACAATCCCTGAATAAGACATGAGTTGCCTTTCACATTGGATGTAGCACTACATAGACCTTTCACCTCTGGACTGACATGCACCTCAGATCCGGACCTGACTGCCACATAATCTCCAGGCTGACTGAATCACAACTATCCACCCACAGCGAACATACACTTACCAAACTTTCCTTCATTCCTTTCATCGCTTTTGTGGTTCACTGCTGTTCAGACAATGCCACTCTGTTTGCTACTTTCACAGGGCCATGCAGTTCAGCCATAAGCAGGCCTTTACAGTTTGTGCTGAGGTGTACTATTCTGCCATAAACAGCCTCCTGGTGATGGTTCAGGGAGACAGCATGCCTGGTCCACTTGGACACATCAACTCTACTTTGAAAAATCATACACCTGTAACTGTGGGCATCGTTTGAAGCCATGTCATTACAAGGACAAAGCAACAAGTACATGTCCTGGGCTGGATGAAGAAATGCCTAATTTTTGGTATTGAGTTTCTGAAGCAAGAGTTTCTAGATTGTATGGAACTTCATTGAGAAAGTGAAGTTTAATCCAACGAGTTGTGACATTAATGAAATGCAAACACATATAGATAAGCTGTTCACCATTTGCTAGTGACATACTTGCCTTAATACCTCAATGAGAGAACTTAATTGCTGAAGTTTTTCTTAACAGCAGGAATCTTATTTTCGACTTCTTACCCAATAAGTTCACCCATCGGCCATTCTCTTCACCATGGCAAGAATGGAGTATCCTGTCCCATGATTTCTAAAAGCTGTTTGACCACGAGGTTAAACTGGCCAGTACTTGTTGAGTTTGTCCATACTACAATCTATTTTGAAAAAAGTGATTAGGCCATTGTCGGCGCATTACATTACCTTTGCATCTCAGGAGAATTATGGTTAATGCTTTGCCAATTTTCATCCTTATTTGCCCAGTACATCCCATGCAGTCCTGGAGACTTAGCAACCTTAAATTATAACCAGCATTTCTAGCATCTCCTCTTCATCAATTTTTTAGGCATTCATTGTATCAACTAAGTTTTCTTTCATGTAACACCATGTGACAAACACTCTGTACATGCACAAAAAAACACTCTTTTACTATTTATATGCTTAAACAACGAACACAGAAAAATGAATAGTACAGAACACCAAAAGGCCCTTTGTCCCACCAAGCCTATCATTGCAAATGATATCTTTATAAACTAAAGACTTTTGCCTCTGTGATCCGTACCTCTCTATTCCCTGCCTCTTCATGTATCTGTCAAGATGCCTCTTAAATGTTGCTATTTTATCTACTTCTACCTACTCTGACAAGATATTCGACATACATTTCACTCTCTGTAAAAAATGCCTCTCACATTTCCTTTAAACTTTCCTCCTTTTACCTTAAACCTATGTCCTCTAGTAATTGACATGTCTAACCTGGGAGAAGAAGACTCTGAATATCCATTCTATCCTTGTCTCTTGCAATTTTCTAAATTTCTATCCAGCTGTCCTTCAGCCTCTGACATTTAAGTGGAAACAAACCAATCTTTCCTCATAGCGAATACCCTCCAAACCAGGCAAAATCCTAGTTAATCTGATGAAGAGTCATTTAGACTTGAAATATTAGCTTGCTCTCCATCTCTCCATGGATGCTGTCTGACCCACCATGATCTCCAGCATTTGTTGTTTTCAGAACACCTTGGTAAATCTTTTCTGTACCCTTTCCAATATGTAATATTCCAAGTGGTCCTGACTGAAGTTCCATACTGTTGCATCATGATTTGCCAATTTTCATACTCTGTGTCCCGATCGATGAAGGCAGACATGCCTTATGACTTCTTGACCACTTCATCCACTTGCACAGCCACTTTCTGGAATTGTGGACTATTATGCCTAGATCTCTCTGTAAAGATAGTTTTTGTATTTTTTCACTTGCTGCTTCGACTGTTACCACTGAGCCCAACAGCAGCAAGTATTTAGTTTGAACTGCCTTAAGCAAAAGACATCATTTTAAGGATTTGAGGATGTTTTAAAGTATGAGACTGTACAGGCATTCAGAAGTAGATCATACCTCCACTAGAAAATGCACACATTTGTGCATAAGTAATAATTAAGGCAAGTACATCTCTATTTGGTGCTTGTGGAATATAATACATTTTCATTTATAGTCTTGATTGAACTATTCAAATTTTTATTCAAATAATGACAACATCGATTGCTGAATTCCATACCTGGCTGCAGCTCCATTGTGTTATATTCACTCATGCAAACAGCATGCGAAGACTGATTCAATCGAAGATTAGAACTATCGGGTGACCGCTTCCCATTATTGTGTCAGAGATTCAGTGTGTCAATTATGTCAATAATTCCTGCATTTCTAGTCCACATTGCAGTAATGAAGTGTTATGAAACAGCTATTTGTTGCTGACAGTTTAATTAGTGTATGTAATTAACATTAGATAAGAATATTAAATTAGAGATGCATTTAATTAAGACGTGTTGTAAAAAGATTGCTTTAGTCTTTGCAATTTGCTATGTTATTACAGTAAATATTACTAAAATGCAACAGATAATTATAGCCTTAAAATGTTTCACATGAACAAAACTGTAATATCAGTTTTTCAGTTTTGTTATCATTATTTTCATAATTAGGAAAATGTGCTATTTTAAATAGGGACTGGCATTATCTATACGTGAGTAGGAGAAATGCAATATTTACATTCTAGTAGGCCTATCTGTAGGATTTTCAATATGTTTGTACTTCATTTAAAAAAGTGATTAATCCTTATATTCTTATCAATTAATTAATAAACTGTATCAAAACTCACCCACAATATAATCACCAAAACCAATGGTGCTGAGAGTGATGAATGCATAATAAACTCCTTCCCTGTAGGACCATTTCTCAATAAAACAAAAAACTAGAGGTGGTAAGGCCAGGAATATTCCAGCACCAATCACAAGAAAAAACAGGAATGTTAAAAGCTCCACTCTTTTCTGAAATAAAGAAAGATTCATTTATATTTAAATAGCAAATAGGAGTATCAACTTAAATAAACTTTCACTTTAAGGAGACTTATACAATACTAAATAGAAATGTCAAATATAATTCTTAAATACAAGACTTGAAAGTTGCAGGAAATTGTTTCAAATTTAAAAGGTCTGTCTCCTGTCATTTGCCTTTCTAAATAAATTCTTACATTAATTAATTTGTTATCCATAAGCATACTTGAGCAATTCATGCCAAAAGAATTATTTTAATAACCAAAAAAGCAATTATATTTGTACTTACATATGAATATATGCAATCCATAATCATTCAATTGAATTGAACTACATATACCTTGTTCCATTCTCACATGGCTCACCATACCCAGAGATAGAATGGCTTATTTTCCCATCCCCCAATACAACTATGGTGTCTCAGAAGAATCTATTTAGAAACAGAAACATATAAAATAGGAACAGGAGTAGGCCTTTGAGCCTGCTCTGCCATTCAGTATGGTCATTGCTGGTCATCCTGTTGTCAGTTTCATCTGCACCTGTCCCTGCTTTTGCCCTACACCATTTTGCCCTAAGAACTATATCTATCTCTTTCTTGAAAACCTTCAATATTTTGGCCTCAAATGGCAGAGAATTCCCTCAATGTCCAAAAATATATCCGTTTCCAAATTAATCCTTATGGCACCAGTACAATCTCACCATGAATTCTCTTGACCATTTCATTATCCTTCAATTGTCAACCTTCTTTTCCAATATCCAGTCTGGATGAACAGATATTTCCTCCTACTAAATGTTGGGAAAATCAAACTATTGTTTTTAGTTCTATTGTTCCCTATTCAATAATGCATCTCTCCCTGGCAATGCCTGAGGCTAAACCTGACTGTTCATGACCTATCAGCTACTAAAACTCACATCCATGCCATTGCTACCTCTGGAGTTCACTATTCTATTGCAGTCAGATAAGTCACCCTTTTCTATTGTCCATAAACATGAGGCCATACAAAACTTTGTGCTGTAACATGAATTAAATTCTATCAGGCCCATCCTGGTTCCTGGTTGACCAATGCCTTACTTCTAAAATTTTCACCATTGTTAAAAATCCCTCCATTGTGATACCACTCCCCATCCCTGTAATCTTGCAAAGCCTAACAGTCCTGCATGCCACTAATTATGATCTTTTGACCATTTACCATTTTAATTGCTTCATCATTGACAATTGTACTTTAAATTTTGTCAACTCATGGATATTTTATTCCCTCTCGAAACCTCTCTACCTCCCTTCCCTTCACTCCCTAAACTCTACCTCTTTGACCAAATTTTGATCATCTGCCCTAATATCTCTTGATAGTGCATTCAGCATTATAATGCTCCAGTGAAGCATTGGGATATTACATCAGAGTTCTTATAAAAATGCAAGTTGTTGTTGATGTATGTAACTGTTATTTATTTAATACAAGTGTACCAACGAGTGTAGTATAATGTGGCCTTTGATAATGCAACATCTATAATTAAGTTGCATGGCAGTGAGACCTCTATTTAAGAATGTGCTTTACTACTTCATAAGTCACTTTTTCAAGCTTTTGAATCAAACAAGATTGTGATTTGAAACCACCACAGTTGTAAACTTTATGTAACATGTGTTTTCTCATGATAGCATACTGTCAGATACTAATCTTTTATTTTAGAGACCAAAGGTAAGGAGGAAGTACACATCATTGCGCAGAGTCATAAGTGAAAAGTGAAGGAGTGGAACACTAAACATGAAATGTCTGAGTTGTGGGATTTAGGTCCAATTGTAGTATTCCCTTAAAGTTCTCCTGGTGCCTTCCTTCACAAAGGGATAATACCTTGTATATATCCTGCAATGCATTCAATATTCAGGAGGCTTCAAACTATCCCTTTTCCTTTAAACAAAAGGTAGTCTGCAGCTAACATGGCTTTAAAAAAGAAAACCTTGAAAGGTAGATAATCTTTGGATAGTGTCGTCAGTTCCCATGTGATTTATTTTTAGGCTAATTAAATCCAGGATGTATTTATATCAGTGTAGCAACATGTTTATGAACCTCATAAGGAATTCAATGTTACATGAATATGGAATAGTCTTCTGGTATGTACTTGATGAAGCAACATAAACAAGAATATTTGTGTATTGGTTAATGTTGACCAAAAGTGATCCCTTTTACAAACAATATTGGTCATTACTTTCCTAGTTAAATTTAGAATTGTCCAGGAGGATCTAAATGAATTTTATATAATTTGCGTTCATAGATTTTAATTATTAGATAAAGTCAACTTCTTAGAAGTTTAGTGTTTTTTTTTTGCATCTGTACCTGTTTCATTCCTCTCTTGAACAGACAATTGCGTATTTTTTCCGAATGGGAAGATAGACTTTTGCCAACAGCACCAAGAATAATCACATGCAAGGGAATTCCGAAGAGTGCGTAGAAAACACAGAAGATCTGACCTCCAGCTGTTGTGGGTGAGAGATTTCCATAGCCTTTGGGCCAGAAAAAATTAAAATATTTATAACAAAACCATATATGATAATCCTTGTCTACATTATGAAGATAGATTGTCTGAAATATGAACTTATTATATCATCAGAAAGAGCACTTTGGAAACCAGATGTTATTGGCTACAGCAGGAAAAAAATGTAGCAATTACAAAACATACAAACATGAAGTCACCCAGTCAATAATATTTTCAGGAAACACCACATGATCCAGCTTTTGGGTGTAATAAAGCTCTGAATTTTGAACAGATGGTCAAGAATTTGAAATGATTTGCTTGAAGATCAATAGTCCTTTGGCCTTTTCCTCTTTCTCCCAAAATCCTCTCAGCCTAGAATGTGAGGTGAAGATTTCCTGAAATTCCACATCACCAATTGTGGAGGGATCTTAAAGAAGATTTTGGAATGTACCTCACTGTCTCCAGAAAAGAGAATTTAGCCATCTATAAGCGATCCAATAAGGCACCACAGCACCAACAGTCTATAAGTAACTTCTGCTGTAGAAAACTATTTGGGACAATTTATGAAAAATCCTTTTTTCCTGAGTTTAACTTCTACTTAGCCAAACTGCTAACAATCTAAGATAACAATGCTAAGATAACAATCTGCATTTTGTTTTTTTGGAGGTGTGCGTTAGTTTTCAAGGATCAATGGTGTGGAGGTGCCAGTGTTGGGCTGGCATGGGCAAAGTCAGAAGACACATTAAGTGTCTTCACATGATGAAGGAGCTGTGCTCTGAAAGCTTGTGATTTAAAATAAAAATTTTTGGACTATAACCTGGTGTTGTGCAATATCTCAATTTTCAATAAGGATAATGATATTTATACTGCCTAAACCTGTCGTTAACAATCTTTGCATCTTTGCTAGAATAAGTTGTGTTTGTGATGAAGTAGTTCTTGTTTTTTGGAAGAAATTTGGTTTATTTGTTTCAGATACTGAGCTAAATAGAGTTTGATATCTATGTAACTGGCAATATCACCAGTCTTCTTAAGCTCATACCTTCTTATAACTAGAGGAAGAGTGGGTCTGGGAAGGGAATCAGTTCTCTCCCCGAATCTCAATTGTAACATTGACAAATGGCACCTTTCTGAGAATTACTTGCTAAATGTGAGCAACTGCAAATTTGTTTATTAAAGAATCTTGCTCATAAATGTTCAAAGACCTTTGTACATTCCAACATATGTCAGCTAAACAGTGAAACCGTTTCAGTTGAGTGATCGTAAATCCATTTTACTGCTTTCATGTGAACTCTTTGTTGACTTTAGATTAACAGAGACTTTACCTTTCAGGATGGGCTAGTGTCGCAATGAAACAAATATTCAATACTTGAGAAGGAACAGGTAAAGAAGATTTTGTACATGCAAAACTTAAAAATAAAAATACCATGCAACATGGATAGTGGAGAGAATTATGAAAGTATTGAATTAATTCAGATCAACTCTAAAGTTCTGAAAAAAGGTCACTGAACTCAAAATGTTAACTCTGCTTTCTATCCACAGATGCTGCAAGACCTGCTGAGTTTCTCCAACAATTTCTGTTTTTGTTTCAGATTTCCAGCATCCATAGCTCTTTGTTTTATTCCAGAAATTAAATGTAGTAGCTTAGAATTTCCAATGGGCTGATAGCCTATTCTGCTGCATAGATGGGGTTAATAAGACCCGAGGGCATCTCTAATGTAGCAGACTCTGGGGGAATTGCCCAGGAAATTAAACTCTCTAATGGGCAATTCCTCTATGCTTGAAACCATCCAAAAGGATCCAATTAAATCTGAAAACTTGGAGGGTTCCACTGCCTTTGTTAATAACTATTATCATTTATAGTGAACTGCCTCACAGTACTCCCCAACCTCCACCCAACCAAATGGGCCCTAGACTCTTTACAGTCCCTATACTCTGACCTGATGGCCACCCTTCCCACTCTGTGACATGGCACCCCCTCCCTCCGTGCTGCCAGCTCCCTCTGTCCTCAAGTTTTGATGTTAGCTCCAGTCCCCAGGACCTGACAAGCCCCTCCCATAAGACCTAACTTTACTATAGAAGTAGAGTTGAAGAGAGTGCGGATGAATTTTGATAGTCCCTGAAAATGGGCACAGAGATTGTGATGCTTTTGAATCAACACAGTTGGTATGCAGTGGCCATGATAATGGCTGTGTGGGACAAAAAAAAAGAGAGCAACCAACATTACATTCTGGCTCACTGCCCAATCAGTCTTGCTGAAAATAATTTCCAGCTAAAAAACAGTTAAGAGCACATTAGGTTTGGTTGTTATGCTGCTTGATTCATTGTCAAATTTCCCATCAAAGCTCACTGCCTGAGATTGGACATTATGAATGATTTATTAGGTAAAGTACTGAAAGGGCTTTTTGTACTTGTGAAACCATATTGCAACTTAAGTCAGTACTTGCAACAAAACAGAGAGAAAATGGGAATTGAACTGAAGATTATTATTATTAAATCCATTATTTAAATTATTTAAATCCATTTTCCAATTCTGACTCTTATTCTCTGTTATTATTATTAATAATAATAACAGTGAATAAGAGTCAGAATTGGAAAATGGATTTAAATCGTGGAAGTTTGCTTGCTGTGTTAGGTGATCCCCAGCTTCAGAATTAATTCAATAAAAGTGAACCTTACCTATTGTAGACACCACTGTAGCTGCAAAAAAGAAAGAGCTGCTCATATCCCAATTACTGTGGGAAGATTTGGAATCATTTCCAATAGGATTCACTCCATGCTTTATAGCTTCAGTTATTGCCTGTCGAAGTACAAAATGTAAATTAATATTTCACCTTAATGTGGAAACACTTGGTTCTCACATTAAAGTTAAATTTTGAAACAAAGGTAGCATAACTATTTTACTAAATGCAATTTATTTCTGAAAGTGGCAGTTTGGCTCAATATTCGTGCTTGATTATTTTCCAACATAATATATCAATTGTTTTTTAGCCATTTTCCTTTGAAGGAATCATCTCTGGGTGGATGAAATAAATCTGGTACATGTCATGGACAAGGATTTTATAGGACACTTAGTATCTTATCTCACCATTCAGCTTGTTAGGAAATTTAAGCAAAATGTTCAAAAGCAACGAGAATAGAAAGTTGCTGTACTGTAAACTGATGGATAAACTTTCACATTTAGGTAAAAATTATTTCAAAATGGTGATGGTAAATGGCTAGGCTTTGGACTTAAAGAAAGGATAGCAGCTGATGCTCAGTGAAATAATCATGAAAAGTATAGCTGATGGAGGGATCTAGGAGTTCAAATACATAATCTCATGGAAGTATAAGCTAAAGTAGAAGAATAGTGTTAAAAACACTGAGAGAATTTTATGGTTATAAATAAAAATCAAAATATACAAGAGTAAACGTGTTATGTGAATCTGGATGAAAAATAACTTGAGCCACTGTTAGAATACTGTGTGTTGTTTCGCTTTCTCCACCCAGTTACAACATAGATCCACCTTAATGATAATGGAAACAAGAAACTGCAATTTAATTTAAAACAACTGATTATTTCTAATTCTGCACAGATACCTAAATGGACATTTAATAGAATTGTGGATAAAAAGAGTAAGAAAATCCCATTTTTGCAATTTAAATATACATTTAAGAGAATGAGCAGATAGGTTAGATAATTAATTTTAGAGGATTGTTGAAGCACAGAATGTTTGCCATAGGGAGTGTTCGAGAAATTTTCTAAGGTAAACACATCCATTTGAAGTTGTGTGGAGAGGAGCAGGGCAATGGAATTACTTCTGAAGTAGAGCCATAGAGTCATGGAAACAGACCCTTTGGTGCAACACATCTGCACCGACCAGATATCCTAAAGTGGTGCAGTCCCATTGTCAGCGTTTGGCCCATATCTCTCTAAACCTTTCCTATTCAAGTACCCATGCAGACGACTTTTAAATGTTGTAACTGCATCCACTTCTACCACTTCCTCTGGCAGCTCGTTTCCATACATGCATCACCCTCTGTGTGTAGGACTTGCCCCTCAGGTCCGTATTAAATCTTTCCCCTCACAACTTAAACCCATGCTAATATTGAACTCTACTACCCTTGGGAAAAGGCCTTGGCTATTCACCTTATCCATGTCCCTCATGATTATGTAAACCTTCATAAAGTCACCTTGCAGTCTCCAATGGTCCAGGGAAATTATCCCCGAACTATTCCTCAGTGATCAAAAGTCTATTCGTTTTAAAAGAGTAATGGAAAAGGATAGACTGGATCTAAAAGCTAAAGTTCTAAATTAGAGGAAGGCCAATTTTGACAATACTAGACAAAAACTTTCAAAAGTTGATTGGGGGCGAATGTTCACAAGGAAAGGAATGGGAGAAAGATAGGAAGCCTTCAAAGATGAGATACCAAGAGTCCAGAGACAGTATGTTTCTGTTAGGGTGAAAAACAAGGGTGGTATGTATAGGGAATGCTGGATGACTGAAGGAATTGAGGTTCTGATCAAGAAAAAGAAGGAAGCACATATCAGGTATAGACAGCAGTGTTCAAGTGAATTCCTAGAAGGCAATAGAAGTATACTTAAGCAGGAAATCAAGAGGGATGAAAGGGACATGAGATAGCTTTGGCAAATAGTATTAAGGAGAATCTATACAGATTCTACAAATACATTTAGTACAGAATAACTGAGGACAGAATAGGGCCCCTTAAAGATCAGCAAGGTTGTGTGTGTGTGGAACTGCAGGAGATTGGGCAGATCATAAATGAGTATTTAGCATAAGTGTTTACTGTGGAGAAGGAGAAGGAAGATTGAGAACTTGGGGAAATGAATATTCACAAATGAAAAATGTCCATATTATGGAGGAGGTGGTGCTGGACGTTATATACCGCATAAAGGTGAATAAATCCCTGGAACCTGATCAGGTGTACGCCAGAAGTTGAAATGCAACTCTTCCTTGAAAGAAGAGTTGCAGGAAGACAGAATAGTGAAGAAGGCACTTGGTATGTTTGCCTTTATTGGTCAGTACATGGAATATAAAACATAGAACATTGCAATACAGTTCAGGCCCTTCAGCCTTCAATGTTACACCACCCTGTGAAACCCATCTGAAGCTCATCTAACCCACATTTCTATTATCATCCATATGTTTATCCAATGACCGTTTAAATGCCCTTAAAGTTGGTGAGACTACTACTGTTGCAAGCAGTTCATTCCACGCTCCGACTACTCTGAGTAAAGAACCTATCTCTGACATTTGTCCAATATTTATCACCCTTCAATTTAAAGCTATGTCCCCTCATGCTAACTATCACCATTCAAGGAAAAACACTTTCACTGTCCACTCTATCTAATCCTTTGATCATTTTGTGTGTCTCTATTAAGTCACCTTTGCAAGCACATGGGATCAATGTGGATTTCACCAGATTCCTCATTTCCTCCCTCTCCACCTTATCCCAGTCCCAAGCCTCTTACCTGGCACTGCCCTCTTGACCTGTTTATCTTCCTTCTCATCTATCCGCTCCACTCTCCTCTCTTACCTGTTACCTTCCCCCAACCTTCAAGTACCTATCACATTCCCAGCTCCATTCTGCCCCCAACCCCCAGCTCCACCCCATCTCATTTATCTCTGAGGCCCCCTGACCCACAAGACTTATTCTTGATGAAGGGTTTATGCCCAAAACGTTGATTGTCCTGATCCTTGGATACTGCCTGATCTGCTGTGCTTTTGTAGCACCACTCTCGACTCTGATCTCAAGCATCTGTAGTCCTCACTTTCTTGATTAAGTCATCTCTCAACCTTCTTCTCTCTAATGAAACCAGCCTCAAGTCCCTCAGCCTTTCCTCATAAGACCTTCCCTTATATCAGGCAACATCAGGGTAAATGGGGCAGCATGGTGGCTCAGTGGTTATCACTGCCGCTTCACAACGCCAGGAACCCGAGTTCAATTCTGGCCGCTGGCGACTGTCTGAGTGGAGTTTGCACATTCTCCCCGTGTCTGTTTGGGCTTCCTCTGGATACTCCAGTTTCGTCCCACAATCCAAAGATGTACAGGTTAGGTGAATGAATTGCCCATAGTGTTAGGTGCATTAGTTAGGGGAAGTGGGTCTGGCTGGGTTACTTTTCGGAGGGTCGGTGTGGTCTTGTTGATTGAAGGACGTGTTTTCACACTGTAGGGAATCTAATCTAAATACCCTCTGCACCCTTTCCAATGCTTCCACATCCTTCCTATAATGCAGCAACCAGAACTGTGTGCAATACTCCAAGTGCGACCACACCAGAGTTTTGTACAGCTGCAACATGACCCCGACATGGCTCTGAAACTAATCCCTCTACCAATAAAAGCTAACACACTGTATGCTTTCTTAACAACCCTATCAACCTAGGTAGCAACTTTCAGGGATCTATGCAGATGAACACTGAGATCTCTCTGCTCACCCACAATACCAAGAATCTTACCATTAGCCCAGCACTCTGCATTCCTGTTGCTCCATCCAAAATGAATCAACTCACACTTTTCTGTATTTAACACCATTTGCCACCTCTTAGCCCAGCTCTGCAGCTTATCTATATCCCTCAGTAACCTGCAACATTATTCCTACTGTCCATACCTCCACCAACCTTAGTGTCATCGCAAATTTACTAACCCATCCTCTACGCCCTCATCCAGGTCGTTTATAAAAATGACAAACAGCAGTGGCCCCAAAACAGATCCTTGCGGTACATCACTCGTAACTGAACTCCAGGATGAAAATTTCCCATCAACCACCACCCTCTGCCTTTTTACAACCAGCCAATTTTCGATCCAAACCACTAAATCACCTTCAATCCTATGCCTCCGTATTTTCTGCAGTAGCCTACTTTGGGGAGTCTTATCAAATGCTAAACTGAAATCCATATACACCACATCAAATGCATTATCCTGATCCACCTGTTTAGTCACCTTCTCAAAGAATTTACAGGTTAGGTGAATTGGCCATGCTAAATTGCCCGTAATGTTAGGTGTAGGGGAATGGGTCTGGGTGGGTTGCCCTTCGGCGGGTCGGTGTGGACTTGTTGGGCTGAAGGGCCTGTTTCCACACTGTAAGTAACCTAATCTAATCTAATCTGATCAAATAACGTACCTTTCGCAGAACTGTACCGACTATCCTGAATCAACTTTTCCTTTCTAGATGATTATAACTCCTATCTCTTATAGTCCTTTCCAGCACTTTACCCACAACCAAAGTAAGGCTCACTGGTCTATAATTACCAGGGTTGTCTTTACTCCCCTTCTTGGACAAGGGGACAAAATTTGTTATCCTCCTGTCTTCTGGCACTATTCTTGTAGACAATGACAACATAAAGATCAAAACCAATCTGCAATCTCCACCCTAACTTCCCAGAGAATCCTAGAATAAATCCCATATGGCCCACAGGAATTTTCTATCTTCACACTTACTAGAATTTCTAACATCTCCTCCTTATGAACTTCAATCCCGTCTAGTATAATAGCCTGTATCTCCGTATTCTCCATGACAACATTGTCTTTTTCCTATGTGAATATTGACGAAAAATATTCAAATAGCACCATTCCTATCTCCATGTACTCCATGCACAACTTCCCATTCTTGTTCTTGACTGGCCCTTACTCTAGTCATTCTTTTATTCCTGACATACTGATAGAAAGCTTTAGGGTTTTCCTATATCCTGCTTTCCAAAGACTTCTCATGTCTCCTCCTGGCTCTTCTAAGCTCTCTCTTTAGGTCCTTCCTGGCTAACTTGTAATTCTCATGCACCCTAAGTGAGCCTTCATGTCTCATCTTTACATAAATCTCCTTCCTCTTGACAAGAGATTCAACTTCATTAGTAAATCAGGGTTCCCTCACTCGACCGCTTCCTCCCTGCCTGACAGGTACATACACTTCAAGGACAAGCAGTAGCTGTTCTTTGAACAAGCTCCACGTTTCAATTGTGTCCATCCCCTGCAGTTTCCTTTCCTATCCTATGTATCCTAAATCTTGCCTAATTGCATCATAATTGTCTTTCCCCAGCTATAACTCTTGCCCTGTAGTATATAACTATCCCTTTCCATTGCTAAAGTAAACATAACCAAACTGTGGTCACTATCACCAAAATGCTCACCTACCTTCACTTTTAATACCTGTCCTGGTTCATTACCCAGTATGGGAATTAGGAGGTCATACTGGTTAGACCACTTTTGGAAAACATTTGGAATTCTAGTCTCTCTGCTATCAGAAGGATGTTGTGAAACTTGAACTGGTTCAGAAAAGATTTACAAAAATGTCGCCATGGTTGGAGGGTTTGAGCTATCGGGAGAGGCTGAATAAGCCGGGGCTATTTTCCCTGGGGTGTTGGAGGCTGAGGGGTGACCTTATAGAGGTTTATAAAATCATGAGGGGCATGGATAGGGTGAATAGCCAAGGTCTTTGTGGGCGGCACGGCGGCACAGTGGTTAGCACTGCTGCCTCACAGCGCCTGTAGACCCGGGTTCAATTCCCGACTCAGGCGACTGACTGTGTGGAGTTTGCACATTCTCCCCGTGTCTGCGTGGGTTTCCTCCGGGTGCTCCGGTTTCCTCCCACAGTCACAAAGATGTGCGGGTCAGGTGAATTGGTCAAGCTAAATTGCCCGTAGTGTTAGGTAAGGGGTACGGGTGGGTTGCGGGTCGGTGTGGGCTTGTTGGGCCAAAGGGCCTGTTTCCACACTGTAAGTCTAATCTAATCTTTTTCCCACGGTAAGGGAGTCCAAAATTAGAGGGTATAGGTTTGAAGTGAGAGGGGAAAGATTTAAAAGGGACCTGAAGGGCAACTTTTCACACAGAAGGTGGTGCGTGAATGGAATGAGCTGCCTGAGGAAGTGGTGGAGGCTGGTGGAATAACAATATTTAAAAAGCATCTGGATTGGGTATATGAATAGGAAGGGTTTAGAGGGATATGGGCCAACTTTGGCAAATGGGTCTACATTAATTTAGGATATCTGGCCAGCATGGATGAGTTGGACCGAAGGGTCTGTTTCCATGATGTACAGCTCTATGACTCTATTCAGCCTATCCCTCTCGTTGAAAGCCTCCAAATCCAGCAATATCCTTGTAAGTCTTTTCTGAACCCTTTCAAGTTTAACAGCATCTTTACTATAGCAGGGAGACCAGAATTGAAAGCAGTGTTCCAAAACTGGTCTCGCTAATGTCCTGTATAGCGCTACATGAGCCCCAATTCCTATACTCAATGCACTGAGCAATGAATGCAAATGTGCCAAATGCCTTCTTTACCACTCTATCTACTTGCAACTCCACTTACAAGGAACTTTACCTCCACTCTAAGATCTTTTCGTTTGGCAACATTCCACAGGGCCCTACCATTAACTGTATAAGTCTGGCCCTGGTTTGCCTTAGCAAAATGCAGCATCTCACATTTATCTAAATTAAATTAAACTCCACCTGCCAACTGATCAAGGTCACATTGTACTGAGAGGTAACGTACTTCACTGTCCACTGCACTATTAATTTTTGTATATTGTATCAAAACTCAGAAAAAAAATGACAAGCTGAATTTTCTTCACTTCCACTATAAACATTACAATTCAAGAGCATACTGATGTAGTCAAAAACATATTTATGCACAGGGAGGAGAAAGGGTTCCATTTGTTATTAATTGCTAATATCTAGCAAAACCTCTGTGTCCTTCACAAAGGAAAAGAAATGGCATATTGGACATTATACAGGAGCAGGGAGAATAGTTTGAACAAGTGACTGAAGGCGATCAAGTATCTGAACTTTGAGATAGCATTGAAGACAAACAGTACCAATATGAACATCAGGCAATAATTCCAGAGTGTAGAAATCTTCACCACCACTTATTTTCTTGAAACTTGTATGTGTCAGATCCATTATCATGCACACCCAGTGACTCCCGAGTTGATGGTTACCAGCAACTTCTCACCACTGCTGAAATGCTCACTAGCACCACAGCCTCTTACTTTATTTCATCATCTCCAAATAGAAAAAAAGGTGGTGGGAACAGGATTGCGTGTGGGAGGGGTTTGGCAAGAAAGCAAGGGGTTGCCCTTAGAAGCTTCCCTCCCCTCATTTTCTCAATACTAAGTACCTTTGAAAGTGGAACTTTCCCCACCCTACACTCCACCATCAGCAGCCCACAAAATGAACACAAAATGGTTTGCTTGCTGTGGGCTCCCTGCATAGCCAGCCCTCAGTTTACCAGTGGATTAGATTACTTACAGTGTGGAAACAGGCCTTTCGGCCCAACAAGTCCACACCGACCTGCCGAAGCGCAGCCCATCCAGACCCACTCCCCTATATTTACCCCTTCACCTAACACCTAACAGGCAATTTAGCATGGCCAATTCACCTAACCTGCACATTTTTTGGATTGAGGAAACTGGAGCACCTGGAGGAAATCCACACAGACACGGGGACAATGTGCAAACTCCACACAGAGAATCGCCTGAGGCGGGAATTGAACCCGGGTCTCTGGCGCTGTGAGGCAGCAATGCTAACCACTGTGCCACCATGCTGCCCACATTAATGGAAGCAATGGTGCATTGAGGCCCTAAAGTGGGCATTTGTCATTTAAGAGCTTTAATTAATATTGTACAGGATGGTCATCCACAGGCCTTTCCATCACAGAGTTAATCAGGTTGGATGAGTATGGTGAAGCAGATCCACTCACCATCCTCTTGATGAATTGAACAGTTTCTATCACCAAGCGTGCCATGGGGAAGAGCACAGCATTCTGCCCATAATTTCACTATATTGTCGTAATTCAACACTGACTCAGCAGGTCAAGTGGCATCTGTGAAATGTTCAGGCATTGCGTCCTTAGTCCTGAGTTGTTTAACTTCTGTCTTTTTTCTGTCCATGCTGGTTGGTCGAATGTATGAACCCAGCTTTCTCAGTGTTGTTTTCATCCCAGCATTTATCCAACTCTGAATATAGCCAGTGAGTATAATAGCAGACTGTAGCCTATTTCAGCTACTTTAGATTACTTACAGAGTGGAAACAGGCCCTTCAGCCCAACAAGTCCACACTGACCCTCCGAAGAGCAACCCACACAGACCCATTCCCCTACATTTACCCCTTCACCTAACACTACGGGCAATTTAGCATGGCCAATTCACCTAACCTGCACATCTTTGGACTGTGGGAGGAAACCGGAGCACCTGGAGGAAACCCACGCAGACATGGGGAGAATGTGCAAACTCCACACAGACAGTTGCCTGAGGGGGGAATTGAACCTAGGTCTCTGGCGCTGTGAGGCAGCAGTGCTAATCAGAATGAAAACTAAATTACTGCAGGCAAGCCACTGTTTCATTATAGTTTGCTACGTTATTTACTCCACCTGAAATACTGATACACCATAGCACAATGTAGGTATGTGTGGGTCAATTTAGAGATGTTTTAACATAATTTTCATTGAGATATTATAGACTAGAACCCCTACAGTGTAGAAGCAGATTATTAGGCCCATCGAGTCCATACAACTCTCTGAATAGCGAGCCTGCACATGTCTGGATATTATGGACAATTTAACATGGCCAAACTACCTATTTGCATATATATGAACTGTGCGAGGAAATCCACACACACACAGGGAGAATGTGCAAACTCCATACACAGTTGGCTGAGCATGGAATTGAATCCAGGTTCCTGGCGCTGTGAGGCAGCAGTGCTAACCACTAAGCTACTGTACTGCCCCAACTATTATTTTGCATCTGTCCAATGTTATTTGTCCATGCAAGACACAGATACATCTTCTGTACCTCAGATCATTGAAATGGAATTGGTATGCAACCATTACATTCCTATCAGTTGCTTCTGGATCTAACTATAATGCAATCAATGAATGAAACAACCAGATTTGTGCAATTTCCACTCAATGAGCCTCACTAGGATTTAATTTCTTAGATGATCAGTAACTTAGTGTATTAACTTTTAGTTAAAAAATGAAAATAAAACGTAAAATCACCCTGGATGCAATGCCCCTATAAAAACAAATGGCTAAATTCTCATTTATCTAGTGTTATTCAGACATTGAATAAGTACAACTGATATAACTCAACTGATACTTAGACCCTCTGATTATACAATCAGCAGGAGTGCGCTGGCACAAGTGAACATTTAAGAATCAAGAGCCCATCCGGCTCACAATCCTCAGATACACACACACAGTATCTACACAGATAAATCTTCCTCCAGTCTTTGACAGCTTGAATTGTTAGTATTTACTGAGTAACTGACTGTCTATTTTTCAATTAAGCAGAGAATACATTTAATTATCAAATTTAAATGTGGTTCAAATGGGGTATTGGACCAATGCCACAGAACAATATGGACAATGAATAACAGAAACAGAAGTGCATTGAAGTAAAGTTTACATAATGCTTTAATATCCAACAACATCATTTCATACAGTTAGCCGACGTATTGCTCTGGGGGGTTGTGCATATGGACATTCCTCATTCTAATCATTGTTTTCTATCACAGTGAGCTGTTAACATTGGCAAAGTATCAGGATCAAAAGAGTAGATCAAAGCAACTTACCACCCAGTACTGGTACATTGGAGGGCAGGTTGGGAATAAATTATGGTCTGAACAAAACATGGGGAGAAGACTTGGGGGGGGGGGGGGGGGTACGGGGTGAGGTGTTTTGAACAGTGCAGGTGCCTTGGACCTCCAGAACGCGTTCTGACCTTACCTGGTGGTGATATAGATATTGTGACAATGTGGACACGGCTGCTGCACTCTGCAAATATTCCAACTGCAGGAGCGGCATTACCACAGGACCTCAGCTGAGCACAAGAACTTTCTGTCAAGATAGTTTGAATAAATGTTTGATTAGAGCAGCATTGAAAAGATGTGGTGGTGTTGGAGGGGCTCCAGAGGGGTTTTAGAAGAATGATCCTGGGAGGAAGGGCTTGTCATGAGGACTGCCTGAGAACTTTGCATCTGTACTTGATGGAGTTTAGAAACAGGAGGGAGAATCTGATTGAAACTTACAGGATACTGAAAGACCAGGGTAGAGTGGATATGGAGAAGATGTTTCCACTAGTAGGAAAGACTAGCACCCAAGGGCACAATCTCAGAGTGAAGGGATAAGCTTCAGAACTCATTGAAAGAGGAACTTATTCAGCCAGGGTGTGGTGAATCTGTGGAACAAATTGCCGCAGCTGTTTGTGGAGGCCAAGTCACTGAGTGTATGTCAGGCAGAGAAAGACCAGTTCTTGATTAGGAAGGGGATCAAGGGTTAGGGGAGAAAGTGGGAGAATGGGGTTGAGAAACTTGGCAGCGTGATGGGCAGAATGGCCCAATTGTGCTCCGATATTCTATGCTGACGGTAAAACACCTGCAAAGAATGATAAAGATCACACACTCCTTAAACACAGTGGCCTGGGTTTAATTTTAAGAATAAAGTGAATCAAGACGCACAGCATGTTGAATTGAAACAAGTTGAATAAATACCTTATTTACACTAAGTCAATCCAATTTTCCATTAATGCGCTGCTACTCTTTTACTGAAGCGAAAACAGAAATATGTATTTTATGCTGCCACAGTTTCAAATCTAACAGCTATACTGCTCGTCTTCAGATGTGAAATGCAACGAAACTTTTGAACAACCCCATTTCGCTTTAGAGACAGCAGACAGCATTTACCTCCATGAAAGTCTCCAGTACTTCATGAGAGAGGCAGCTGCAGTTCTTCAGGAATTCCAATTTCTCTTTCCAGATCTTGGTTTTGAGTTTGTTTTCTTCCTTCAACTCCAGCGCCCGGAAGACTACAGCTCCGATCAGGAGGTACATGAAGTAGCCCAGGAAAAGCAGCGTACACCTCCTGGAGCATCTGTTGCTGTCAGCCATGCGGCCGGTTATCTGGGGACAGCAGCGCAGCAAGAAACACTGGGCACTCCCTGTACAATGGGCGATAAAGGGGCAGTGCTCACTGCTTACACGGACTGCGGAGGAGCTGGAAGCAGACACACACTGGGTGGTTTGACAAACACAAACATTTCCTCTTTCAATACTACTCGATAGAGGAAGTGACTCCTGCAACATTGTAACTTCGTGACACACTGCTTATTTTTTTTTCAATAACTGGCTAGTCTCTGGGAAGCTGCTGAATCGGTGAAACGTGTGAAAGCTACTCCTGAGCTTCACACTGTAAAACTTCTAAATTCTGCAAACGATTATTGTATCTTGTTAAATTGTCCCCTTCTGTCAAGATTATTTTCACTAAAGCATCTGAGGCTGAGGTGTGGCCTGATAGAAGTATATAAAGCTATGATAGGCATGGATAGGGTGGATGGTCAGTCTTTTCCCCAGGATGGGAATATCAAATATTAGGGACTTAGGCTTAAAGTGAAAGGAGGAAAACTTTGAGGGAGATGCGTAAGACAAGATCTTTACACAGAGGGTGGTAGGTGCCTGGAACCTGCTGCTAGGAGAGATAGTAAAAGCTGATACAATGCCAATGTTTCAGAGGCATCTAAACAGATATATGAACAGGCAGGAAATAGAAGGATACAGACCATATACAGGCAGATGGAATGGGTTTAGCATCATGGTCAGCATGGACATTCTGGCCCAAAGAGCCTGTTTCTGTCCTGGACTGTTCTGTGTTCAATGCATGTTAGAACATGGACAGAATTCTTATCTAAAGCAATGTCCCATAGGTACAATAGGTGAGTGGGGGAGGGGATGAAGGTGATAGGTCAGAGAGGAGAGGGTGGAGTGGATAGGTGGAAAAGAAGATAGGCAGGTAGGACAAGTCATGGGGACAGTGCTGAGCTGGAAGTTTGGAACTAGGGTGAGGTGGGGGAAGGGGAAATGAGAAAACTGTTGAAGTCCACATTGATGCCCTGGGTTGAAGTGTTCTGAGGCGGAAGATGAGGCATTCTTCCTCCAGGCGTCTGGTGGTGAGGGAGTGGCGGTGAAGGTGGTCCAGGATCTCCATGTCCTCGGCAGCGTGGGAGGGCGAGTTGAAATGTTGGGCCACGGAGCGGTGTGGTTGATTGATACGGGTGTCCCGGAGATGTTCCCTAAAGCGCTCTGCTAGGAGGCGCCCAGAATCCCCAATGTAGAGAAGACCGCATCGGGAGCAACGGATACAATAAATCCACAGATATTAGTGGATGTGCAGGTAAAACTTTGATGGATGTGGAAGGCTCCTTTAGGGCCTTGAATAGAGGTGAGGGAGGAGGTGTAGGCGCAGGTTTACAGTTCCTGCGGTGGCAGGGGAAGGTGCCAGGATGGGAGGGTGGGTTGTAGGGGGGCGTGGACCTGACCAGGTAGTCACGGAGGGAAGGGTCTTTGCGGAAGGCAGAAAGGGTTGGGGAGGAAAATATATCCCTGGTGGTGGGATCTTTTTGGAGGTGGTGGAAATGTCGGCGGATGATTTGGTTTATGTGAAGGTTTGTAGGGTGGAAGGTGAGCACCAGGGGCGTTCTGTCCTTGTTACGGTTGGAGGGGTGAGGTCTGAGGGCGGATGTGCGGGATGTGGATGAGACGCATTGGAGAGCATCTTTAACCATGTGGGGAGGGAAAGTGCACTCTCTAAAGAAGGAGGCCATCTGGTGTGTTCTGTGGTGGAACTGGTCCTCCTGGGAGCAGATACGGCGGAGGCGGAGGAATTGAGAATACGGGATGGCATTTTTGGAAGAGATAGGATGGGAAGAGGTGTAATCCAAGTAGCTGTGGGAGTCGGTGGGCATGTAAAAAATGTCAGTGTCAAGTCGGTCATCATTAATGGAGATGGAGAGGTCCAGGAAGGGGAGGGAGGTGTCAGAGATGGTCCATGTAAATTTAAGGTCAGGATGGAATGGGTTGGTGAAGTTGATGAATTGCTCAACCTCCTCGCGGGAGCATGAGGTGGCACCAATGCAGTCATCAATGTAGCAGAGTAAGAGGTGGGGAATGGTGCCGGTGTAATTATAGAAGATCAACTGTTCTACATAGCCAACAAAGAGACAGGCATAGCTGGGGCCCATACGTGTGCCCATGGCTACCCCTTTGGTCTGGAGGATGTGGGAGGATTCAAAGGAGAAATTGTTGAGGGTGAGGACCAGTTCGGCCAAACAAATGAGAGTGTCGGTGGAAGGGTACTGTTGGGGATGTCTGGAGAGGAAAAAATGGAGGGCTTGGAGGCCCTGGTCATGGCAGATGGAGGTGTAGAGGGATTGGATATCCATGGTGAAGATGAGGCGTTGGGGGCCGGGGAAACGGAATTCTTGGAGGAGGTGGAGAGCATGGGTGGTGTCTCAAACATATGTGGGGAGTTCCTGGACTAGGGGGGATAGGACAGTGTCGAGGTAGGTAGAGATGAGTTCAGTGGGACAGGAGCACGCTGAGACAATGGGTCGGCCGGGGTGGTCAGGCTTGTGGATCTTGGGAAGGAGGTAGAACCGGGCAGTGCGGGGTTCCCGGACTATGGGGTTTGAAGCTGTGGGTGGGAGATCTCCTGAGGTGATGAGGTTCTGTATGGTCTGGGAGATGATGGTTTGGTGATGGGGGGTGGGGTCATGGTCGAGGGGGCAGCAGGAAGAGGTGTCCTCAAGTTGGTGTTTGGCTTCAGCGGTGTAGAGGTCAGTGCACCAGACTACCACTGTGCCCCCTTTATCTGCTGGCTTGATGGTGAGGTTGGGATTGGAGCAGAAGGATTGGAGGGCTGCGCGTTGTGAGGGTGAGAGGTTGGAGTGGGGGAGGGGGGTAGACAGGTAGAGGCGGTTAATGTCCCGGCAGCAGTTGGAAATGAAGAGGTCGAGGACAGGTAATAGGCCAGCGCAGGGTGTCCAGGTGGATGCAGTGTGTTGGAGGTGGGCGAAGGGGTCCTCGGAAGGTGGGCGGGAATCCTGATTGTGAAAGTAAGCTCGGAGGCGGAGGCGACGGAAGAATTGTTCACGTCACGGCGTGTATTAAGTTTGTTGATGCGTGGACGGAGGGGGATGAAGGTGAGTCCTTTGCTGAGGACTGATCATTTGTCCTCAGTGAGGGGGAGGTGTGGAGGGATGGTGAAAACTCGGCAGGGCTGGGAGCTTACACTGGCTTGTGTTCTCCTTGGTTTCTCAAATCCATCAGGTCAAAGGAAGGATATTCGAATCAGGTAAGGCCTGCTCGAGAAACAGATTTTAGGAACTGCTACAATAAAAGGAAATGGATTGAGCAAACTGTTTAAAATATTAGCAGTTACCCTGATTTAGACTATATTACTTTCTTCCTTTTTCTGATTCATTGACATTTAGAGGATAGAAAGAACCATTTGACACATCATGTCCCGACACTAATCCCATTTTTCACTTCTTGACCCATAGCTCTGGAAACTATGGCAACACAATTGCTTGTGTAAATGCTCTTTAAATGATAAAAGAGTTTCTGACTCAACTATTCTTTCAGGTGGTGACTTCCAGATTCTCACCGTTCTCGGTGTTCAAAAAAAGTTCTCAACTTTCTTAGCCTTCTATCTCTTCCATTAAATCTGTACTCTCTGCTTATTGACCCTCTACTAATGGATTGCATTCCTGTTACATTATCTATGCCCATTTAATTTTGTACAGTTTTATGATATCTCCAAGGACTTTAACTTTGCAGGGGTGTGAGAACCAAGATAACAAATTAGAAAGGACTACCAGCGCGCACACAATAATTGGAGAGACAGACAACACCATTACAGAAAATATAAAATCAACCGGTGAAGTTGGAGAAAGTAATGAAGTGTCTATATCATTGTTACTGTGCACATATGTGAATACACAAAGATTGAGATTGAAGAGTTACAGGTACAAATTGCAGTATGAAAGTATAACAGAGCAGTCATCTGTGATGATAACAGAGACCTAGCTCAAGGAAGGGCATGACTGGGTGTTAAATAATCCTGGATACAAGGTGTTGAGATAAAGTAGGAAAGGATAAAGTATGGCAGAGTCATTTAAGGAAGCATTGCAGTGCTGGAGAAAGAGTTTACCCAAGGGGCTCCAGGACAGAATCAATTTGGCTCAGCGAAACAACAAAAGTGATGCAGTTACATTGCTCAGTGTAGTCTATAGACTGTGAACTAATGGGAAAGATGTGGAGGAACAAATCTTGAGGGAAATTACAGAGACATGCTAACATTATAGAGTGGTTAGAATTGGCCATTCATACTGCCTGAATTTAGATTAGGAAAGTGATACCATTAAGGACACAGAGGACAAACATTCCTAGACTATGTTCAGGAAAATATCCAACAGCAATATGTATCCACTCCAACTAGAAAGGTTGCTCTGTTGGATCTGTTTCATGGAAGTTAAATAGACCAAGTAGATCAAACATCAATAGGGGAACATTGAAAGGTAGCAATCATTGTATCATAAGACTTAAAGGATATTGAAGGAAGAGAGAGTGGAAATTATAAGAGTATTACCCATAATCTTTCAGTTTTCCCCAGAATTAGGCAAGTTATCAGAGGACTGGAGAATTGCAGAACTTGTTCAACATTATGCCTTTGTTCAAAAATGATTGTAAGGACAAACCTAACAATTATAGGCCAGTCACTGCTGTTGAAGTTTCTGGAAACAATTATTTAGGATACAATTAGTAGTGGGGAAAAAAAATAGGCTGATTAAGAAGAGCCAGCTTGGATTTTTAAAAGGAATGTTTGACTAATTTGCTGGAGTGTTTTGAAGAGATAATAGAAAGGGTCGTTAAGGGTAATGCAATTGATGTGGTGTACATAGACTTCCAAAGAAGCATTTCTTTCAGTTTTATACAAGAGACATATGAGAAAACTATAGGTCAATGGAAGAAAGGGGACAGCAATAATGTGAATGTATTTTCTGAGTAATCGGAATAAGAGTGTAATGGTCAGTATATACTAATTGGGTTGGAGGAAGGTTTGTCATAGAGTTCCCCAGAGGTTGGTGTTGGGACACCTAACTTTCCTGATATTCAAATAATTTAGATCTTGGTGCGGTGAGTTCCATTTCGAGGTTCATGGTTAATACAAAACTTGGAAGCATTGTAAATTATGATGAGGATGAGTGTAGAACTTGAAAACTGCTGGAATATTGCATGCAATTCTGGTCTCCTTCCTATCAGAAAGATGTTGTGAAACTTGCAAGGGTTCAGAAAAGGTTTACAAGGATGTTGCCAAGGTTGGAGGATTTGAACTATAGGGAGAGGTTGAACAGGCTGGACCTGTTTTCCCTGGAGTGTCAGAGGCTGAGGAGTGACCTTATAAAGGTTTATAAAATCATGAGGGGTATGACCTAAGGGGCAACTTTTTCATGCAGAGGGTGGTAAATGTATGGAATGAGCTGCCAGAGGAATTGGTGGAGGCATGTACAATTGCAACATTTAAAAGGCATCTGGATGGGTATATGAATAGGAAGGGTTTGGAGGGATATGGGCCTGGTGCTGGAGGTGAGACTAGATTAGGTTGGGATATCTGGTCGGCATGGACGGGTTGGACCGAAGGGTCTGTTTCTGCGCTGTACACCTGTTTAACTCAATGACTCTAAGTGCATTGGCAAGTTGAGGAAGTGGGCAGGTAGGTGGCAGATGAGATTCAACATGGAGAAACATGAAGTGACACATTTTGGGAGGAGGAACATGGGCAGATAATATAATTTAATATTTAATTGGGGTGCATGATCAGAAGGGCTGGTTTATACATGTGCACAGATCACTGAGTGTGGCATGACAGGTGGGAGGTCAGTTATTAAAGCATGCGTTATTATAGGCTTTATTAACAGAGAACAGAGTACAAGACCAAGGAGATTATGTTGAACTTATACAAGACACTCGTTCAATCTCAACTGGAGTATGGTGTACAGTTCTGCATTCCACATTATATGAAGGATGTGAATGCATTGGAGTATGCAGAATACATTTACTGGAATGCTTCTAAAATTGAGAAACTAACCTCCGTTATGAGGGGTTTCCTTGGAGAGAAAGCTAAGAGGAGAAACTGTTCCTACTCATAAAACGATTGAGAATGAGAGGGCACAGAATTGAAGTTCTGTGTAAATATCGCAAGTAAGTTCTGAGAGAAAAAAACATTCTCACAGAACAGGTGGGATTGGTCTGGAAAGCACCCTCTGGAAGTGTGGTGGAAGCAGACTCGATTGAGGCTTTCAAGATGGTATTGACTGATTATTTGAACAGAAACAATGTACAAGGGTATGAGGAAAAGGCAGGAGAATGGCATTAGTCATACTCTCATTTAAATCAATGGGCTGAATGGCCTTCTTCTATTCCCTAACAATTTGTTGATTCTGGTAGATATCAGAAATGTTTATATCAGTGAGGCAATGAAAATTAAGAAAAGAATCTTCCACCACCCCATTCCTCCTCCCCCCTCCAAACTTGTGACACTTCAATCTAACAAAGCAAAACTAGGCCAACTCCTGGTAATTAGCAAACTGAACCCCCAACATATCATTTCTATTGACCTCCTCAGCAGCCCCTGACCCATACACCTTCCTTGACCTCTTACGCACCCCTAACTCAATATGATTCCACCCTAGAGCCAACACAGTACCTCACTCGCTGGCAATCCCCAGGACCTGATTCCTCATCCTTGCCAGCTCTGTAACTCCCTATGCTGATGGCCATTTCACCCCACTTGGCCACCACTGGCCCAACGCATCCAATCCCACCCAAGCTATCTTTTTCATGCTAAAGTTTATCAATCACCCTATCCAACTGGCCCATTATCACTGTGCTACCCTAACCAACTGGGTATCTACTTATGTGGCACCTTAACCCCTTTACCAACACCATTCCAACCCCACAACTACCCTAACAGCAGCAGTCACATTGGTTGGTTGTAAAGCTGGATATTTAAACAGTATACTGACTGTTTAGGGGCATTGTTTGGCGGCCCCTCACTGTTATGTGGGCCTTTATAGATTTTAGATATTTTCTACATACCTGAAGGAAGTGGAATTGGAATATCCAGGCTAGTATTCAGAGAGCTGTCATGGACTCAGAAGAAAAATGAGAATGTGAACGAACTTCATTTTCCCTGGAGTATGTGGTGATGGTTTGAACTTTATCTGAACTGTGCATGCAGGGGAAATGAATGTGATTAGTAAGAGGAAGTTCGGCCTTACCGTAAATCCTGTTTGTGTATTTTAGGCAGAAGGTGGAAGCAGACTGTGTATATTAAAGAACTGCAAGCTTTTAAACAAAGGGAAGAAGATTATCAGAAGATGTGTAGTCACCACATGTTATAGAAGGCTATTTGGCATATTGTAGTGGAGTTCAGAGGGAGACAGGAGAGCCTATCAGAAATTAATATTTGTTCTTGGATAGGTACATATCCTTTCGCCATGATAAAAACGGACTGGATGTGTTAGAGCCAGTGGTGGCCAAGAGGCATGCCATGGCTATCAGCAAGGAGAGCTACAGAGCTGGCAAAGGTGAGGTATCAGGTCCCGGAGTTGAAGCCAATGGCTAGTGGGAATGGGAGTTTGTCAGGTCCTGGGGATTATTATCGGCAGGTGAGATGGTGTTTTGGGCTAGGGTGAAATCATATTGGGTTAGGGGTGTGTAAGGGGCCAGGAAAGGTGCAAAGGTTGGAGAAACTGTGTAGAAATGATATGTTGGGAGTTCAGCTAGCTAATTACCAGGATTGGTCTGTAGTCATCTAACTTCTCCTGGCAATTATGAATGGAATTCTTTGATTTTAATCTATTCTTTCAGGTACATTGAATTGCCCATCTGAATATTTTATTTCCTGGACAATTGCCACATTGTCTATTGTGTTCCATATGGTCCTGACACACAACTCCAAAATCTAACTTGCCATCAGAATAACCAGGCTAATTAGCATTTTAGGAATGTGACTTTATGTTTAACAATAACTGAAAAGGGGTACAGTGTTAAAGGGAACAAGAGGTCAATTTTTGAGAGGTGGACCCTTTACCAATATATTGTGGTGATTGAATGGTCTTCAAAGTCTTTACCACTTGACTCTTGCAGGTCATCAGGTTTATATATTGATCTGTGTTTGTCAAATTATTCCCTTTGTTTCTTTGGCTGTGAATATAAAAGGTCCAAAATGTTGGTTCATTGTCCCTTGGGCAGTTGACATATAATATTTAGAACAGGAAGTTGTCAAGTTATTTCTGATATGGAAAGATTGAGAAATAATTGCTCATGTAGATAATAAATTACTGTATGTATTGCAGTCATATGTAGGTTTAGTGCTGTGGATTGTATCCATCTTTATTTCATATTTTATTCCATAATAAAATTAATTCAAATTATTATGGTTAAAGAATTTTGAAAGACTGAAATGGAATCTAAACAGGAATTATCGATGCTGTATCCATTCAAATATATTTCAAAAATGAAATGCCATATATCTTAAAATTTCATAACATTGTTTTCATAGGATTTAAAGAGGTTGCACTAACCTATAAATTAAGTAAAACTCCAGAGAAAACCTTAACATTATAACTTGCTTTTAAAACTATTGAACACAGGTAAATGAACAACAGTACATTCTTAATGAAGGGCTTATGCCTGAAAAGTCAACTCTCCTGCTCCTTGGATGCTGCCTGAGCCGCTGTGCTTTTCCAGCGCCACATGTTTTGACACTGATCTCCAGCATCTGCAGTCCTCACTTTCTCCTAATAGTTTGGATACATTTCTTAAAGGAAGAAGATGTTTGATGCATTGAATAAATGCTAGCAATTTCTTTTGCTGTGTTTTGTCTCATAGCCAGTATGCAATATTTAAGGGACATGCTCATGATACGATACGTAGTTCTGGTCACCACACTTCCAGAAAGATGTGGAGGCTTCGGAAAGGGTACAGAAAGGGTTTACCAAGATGTTGCCTGATTTGGAGGGTATGAGCTATGAGGAGAGATTGGACAAAATTGACTTGTTTTACTTGAGCGTTGGTGGTTGAGGGGCAACCTAATATAAGCTTATAAAATTATGAGAGGCATGGATAGCTGGGGTCTTTTCCCCAGGGTAGAAATGTCAATTACTATGGGTTAAAGGTTAAAGCAGATAAAACAGCAATGTTTAAGTGGCATCTTGGCAGATACGTGAATGGTCTGAGGTTATGGATCATGTAGAGACAAGGGATTTTTAGTGTAGAAAGGAATTGAGTGTACAGGCTTGGTGCGCATGTTCTTGTGCTGTACTTTTATTGGTCTTTGATATCATCGTTGTATCATTGTATGTGACTTGACATTATAAAGGTCTTAGTTTCCATCTTACTGAGACCATTTATAACATGAAACACTGAGGGAAACCTGCTCCAGTTAGCAGCCTAATTGCTTAGTGTTTAGATTAGAGTGGTTCTGAAAAAGCACAGCAGGTCAGGCAGCATCCTAGGAGCAGGAAAATCGACATTTCGGGCAAAAGCCCTTCATCAGAAATGGAGGCAGGGAGCCTCCAGGGTGGAGAGATAAGTGGGGGTGGGGAGAATGCCTGAGAGAAGGTAGCAAAGAGCACAATAGGTGAATGGGGGCAGGGATGGAGGTGATAGGTCAGAGAGAAGGGTGGAGCGGATAGGTGGGAAGGGAGATTGGCCGGTAGGACAGGTCATGAAGACAGTGCTGAGCTGGAAGGTTGGAACTGGGATAAGGTGGGGGGAGGGGAAATGAGGAAACTGGTGTAGACAAGATGACCTGGGAGTTGCAGAGAGAGAGATAGAGAGATTCACTGAGATTCTTGTGGAGAGAGGAGGAGAACTTCTTCAAGGTAGGCATCCTTGCAAGAGGATTTGCAGTAAGGTTAAAGTCAACTAGGCAAAAGTGAAGACTGCAGATGCTGGAAACCAGACCCAAGTGCTTGTGATTATAATGTATTATTTATATGTTTTATATATATATATATAGAAGACCAGTTCAAGGTATGAGTCAATTTCCAGATTAACAGCCTCCAATTTATGTCATGTAGACAGAAACCCGAACACCCCATTGACAACTTTATCAGAAGGTCCTGCAGCAAAGGCCATAGGTGATGTCTCTGAAAAATAACTTGGAGAGATGCTTGTAATTGGTGTAATTACAAATTAGGGATTATGCCAATTGAAGCTTTCACAAAATTCTCTGGGCAAGAGAAAAGGCCAGACCATTGATGTACTGCATCCTAAAAGCAGTATCCAATCAATGGTGTTCCATGCTACAACTTATGAAAAATCATCTTACAGTGGAACTCAAATCACTTATTGCATGTAGTGGAGCAATCACACTGCAGTGCCAATACTCAAGTTAGATTCTCAAAATCTACCTGGTACATACCAATGGTCCAGCAGTAGAAGGACTATGAGTATGCACCATTCTTAATACAGTCGCCATTCGTAACAGTCAAACCATTCTCACTGTGGCAAGAATGAACAAGCTACAGCAGTTTTCCTACAAAGAAAGAGACATATGACCAGCGAGTAGGCAGAGAACTAGCACAGCCATTCACCAGACAGAAAGTGCAGGTCAGATATCCAGTCACAAATACCTGATACCCGCAAAGATATCAACCAGGTCAGATCTTACAATGTAATTATAGATTATGGTGCTACATTTAGAAGGAACAGAAACCTTTCAGACCAATGTACAACAAGTAAGCTATCAACCAAGAGTAACCAAGAATAACATGTACCGCTCCAGACAAGTGCATGATCACCAGATCAGATGAGTTGTCAAATCCCAAAATCACCTTAATGAAGTTTGATCTCCTAATCTTGTTAATGCTGTTTTAGCAATTCATGCAATTACTGAATTGATATCATGTTCCTATGTACCGTTGCATGTGACCTGTTGTCACTATCTGAATTATTTAGCTTTAGTGCAGTCACACATTGTAGCACATATATGTGTGTGTGTGTGTAAATATATATATGTGAATACCAGGAACTGTAATAAAAATTGATTGAATCCTTCAGGACTACATCACCCACATCTTGTGGTTATGTTATGGGAGATAATGTAAGTATCACCTCATCAGACACAAATATGTAGCTGAAGGTAAAATGTCCATCTCTGTACCTTGAACACATTGTGAAGGCAGAGCAGATCTGGATTAACTGCTGAAATCAAAACAGAAAGTGTTAGAGAAACTCAAAATCTTGGAGCATGTTTGGAGAGAGAAACAGAATTAATGTGCCAAGTCTAATATGACTCTTATTCAGAACTGATGGTATAAAATCTCCATCTTGCTGAGTACACTTAAAGAATAGTATGCTGAGAGAAGTGGGCTACAGATTCATCCCAATTACTTAGCCCCAGCCCAGACCTTACATCTTTTGACCATCAGTTCTGAAGAAAAATCATATTGGACTTGAAATATGAACTGTTTTTCTCGCCACAGACGCTGCCAGACTTGCTGAGTTTATTGCAGCATGTTTGTTAGATTATATTAGATTCCCTACAGTATGGAAACAGGCCCTTTGGCCCAACAAGTCCACACCAACCCTTGAAGAGTAACTCACCCAGATCCATTCCCCTACCCCATATTTATCTCTGACTAATGCACCTAACATTATGGGCAATTTAGCATGGCCAGTTCACTAGAGCTGCACACTTTGGATCGTGAGAAGAAACCGGAGCAAACCCATACAGACACGGGGAGAATGTGCAAACAACACACAGACAGTTGCCTGAGATGGGAATTGTACCTGGGTCCCTGACACTGTGAGGCAGCAGTGTTAACCACTGAGCCACTATGTCGCCATGTTCTGTTATTTTTCTCATCTCAGCATCTGCAGTATTTTACTTTTATTGGATTAATTGTAATGGTTTTTTATGAAGAAACTAATATAAAACACATCAGATTATTCTCCGATGTTATCTTGTTCACTGTTGTAACATCAGCAGAAACCTTAGTTATGTGGGCAAATTGGATTTCTACCAAACTCTTGGCAGTGGAACAGGACAAATTGCATGAAAGTATCTGGCCATAAGATGTATTAAAAAGACCTTTTTAGAATTAATAGGTGAACAGTGAAACAGAAAATGTAGTAGCATGGATACAAAGGAATGCAATTTAATCTGGGAAGTTGATAACATTGACTGCAGATGAAGGTTTAAACATTGACAGCACTTTGGAAAGCTTACTCCTAAATGCCACCCTCCCAATCTCCTTGTGGATTGACAATTATTCATTTATTTATTGCTCAGGTAGAGTGATATTTCTGCATTCTTTTGACTTCAACTTGGGGTTCATGAGTTTCTCAAAACTCAGCAGTGAAAGCAGAACATGTTCTCTGAAGCAATGGATATCGGGGCAATGAATTTCAAGTAAACGTATCAGTACGTGCTCAGTACTCATGTCTTACCTGCTAGTTTGAAAGTGTTTGTGCACAATGCTTTTGCTGAGAATTTGTTTCTACACACTGGGAGCTTTGCTTTATCATGCATGGATTCCCCATGCACTGTCAGGCTTTTTGTCCACTTCCCTACTTTCCCAGGTCTTGTCAAAAAATGGTTTACCTGCAGACGGCTTTCTTGAATCTTCTTGAGGCTTTCTGAGGAGACCAGCATGGCAAGAGGCAGAGACCAGCTGACTATCCAGAGAGAGAGAGACTGTATCAGCGTCCATCACTTCTGCTGGCAGCTAATTCCATACAAGCACCACCTTTGCTTGAAAAAGCTGCTCCTTAAGATCCTTTTAAATCATTTGCCTCTCACCTTAAGTCTATGCCCTCGAGGTTGGACTTGCCAATCCCAGGGAAAAAAACCTTGTCTATTTATACTATCCATGCCCCTCATGATTTTATAAACCTCTATAAGGTCACCCCTCAGCCTCAGACGCCCCAGGGAAAACAGCCCTAGCCTGTTCAGCCTCTCTCTATATCTCAAATCTTCCAACCCTGGCAACATCCTTGTAAATCTTTTCTGAACTATTTCAAGTTTCACAACATCCTTCTGATAGGAAGGAGACCAGAATTACAATGTCCTGTACAGTCGAAACATGACCTCCCAACTCCTGTACTCAATACTCTGACCAATAAAGGAAGGCATACTAAATGACTTTGTCACTATCCTATCCACCTGCAACTCTGCTTTTAAGGAACTATGAATTTACCCTCTAAGGTCTCTTTGTTCAGCAACACTACCCAGGACTTTACCATTAAGCCTATAAATCCTGCTCTGATTTGCTTTTCCAAAATGCAGCACCTCACATTTATCTAAATTAAACTCCATTTGCCACTCCTCAGCCCAGTGACCTGTCTGATCAAGATCCCATTGTACTCTAAGGTAACCTTCTTAGCTTTCCACTACACCTCCAATTTTAGTGTCATCTGCAATCTTACTAAATATACCTGCTATGTTCACATCCAGACCATTTAAAGAAATAACGGAAAGCATTGGACACAGCACCGATCCTTGTGGCACTCCTTTGTCACAGGTGCTGCACCACCACCCTCTGTCTTCTACCTTCAAGCTAATTCTGTATCCAAATGGCTACTTCTCCTGATACTCCATGAGATCTAACCTTGCTAACCAGTCTCCCATGGGGAACCTTGTCGAATACCATACTGAAGTCCATATAGATCACATCCACTGCTCTACCCTCATCGATCATCTTTGTTACGTCTTTAAAAAAACTCAATAAGTTCATGAGCCATGATTTCCTTTGCACGAAACCATGCTGACTATCCCTAATCAGTTCCTGCCTTTCCAAATACATGAACATCCTATCACTCAGGATTCCCTTCAGCAACTTGCCTACCACAGAGGTCAGGCCCACCAGCCTACAGTTCCCTGGCTTTTCCTCACTTCCCTTCTTAAATAGTGGCAACTCCAGCCAACCTCCAGTCTTCTGGCACCTCACCTGTGACTATTGATGATACAAATATCTCAGCAAGGGGCTCAGCAGTTACTTCCCTGCCTTCCCAATGGAGTTCTAGGGTACATCTGAGTGGTTCCTGGGGATTTATTCACCTTTTTGCATTTCCAACATCTCGCACTTCCTCCTCTGTAATATGGGCATTTTTCAAGATGTCACCATCTATTTTCCCACACTCTATATCTTCCATGCCCTTCTTCCCAGGAAACACTTTTGCAAAATACTCATTTAGTATCTCCCCCATCTCCTGCGGTTCCACACATAGGCTGCCTTGCTAGAAAAGGATAGACCAGATTGAACAATTTAAGTTCTAATTCCCTTTGGATTCTCCTTAACCCTGTTTGCCAAAGCCTATCTCATGTCTGCTTTTTGCCCTCCTGATTTCCGTCTTAAGTATACTCCTACTGCCTTTACGTTCAAAGGACTCATTTGATCTCTGCTGTCTATACCTGACATATACTTCCTTCTTTATCTTAGCCAAACCCTCAATTTCTCTTGTCATCCAGCATTCCCTACACCTACAGTCTTTCCTTTCACCCTAACAGGAATATACTGTCTCTGGACTCATGTTATCTCATTTCTGAAGGCTTCCCATTTTCTAGCTGTCCGTTTACCTGCGAACAGCTGCCTCCAATCAACTTTTGAAAGTTCTTGCCTCATACTGTCAAAATTAGCTTTCCTCTAAATTAGAACTTAAACTTTTCAATCTGGTCTATCCTCTCATTTAGAACTTTAACTTTTCAATCCGGTCTATCCTTTTCCATCACTATTTTAAAACTAATAGAACATTGGTCGCTGGCCCCAAAATGCTCCCCAAGTGACACGTCAGTCACCTGTCCTGCCTTATTTCCCAAGAGTAAGTCAAGTTTTGCACCTTCTCTAGTAGGTACATCCACATACTGAATAAGAAACTTTTCTTATTCACACTTAACAAATTCCTCTACATCTAAACCCTTAACATTATGACAGTTCTAGTCTATATTTGAAAAGTTAAAAAAATCCTCTACCATAATTACCCTATTATTCTTACATATAACTGAAATCTCCTTACAAATTTGTTTCTCAGTTTCCCACTGACTATTAGGGGGTCTATAATAGAATCCCAATAAGATAATTATCCCTTTCCACCCAAATAACACCCCTGGATGTATTCCCAGGAGTATCCTCCCTAAGTACAGCAGTAATGCTATCCCTGATCAACAATGCATTCCCACTCCTCCTATGCTCCCCTTACTATCCTTTATTTGTATCATGGAACATTAAGCTGCCAGTCCTGCCCATCCCTGAGCCACATTTCTGTAATTGCTATGATATCCCAGTCCCATGTTCCTAACCACGCCCTGAGTTCATCAGCTTTCCCTGTTGGGCGTCTTACATTGAAATAAATGCAGTTTAATTTATCAGTCCTCCCTTGTTGTCTGCTTTGCTCCTGCCTGCCCTGACTGCTTGACTCACTCCTTTTCCCAACTGTACCAGTCTCATATTGATCTCTTTTCTCACTATTTTCCTGGATCCCACCACCCACCTTATTAGTTTAAATCCTCCTGAGTAGCTCTAGCAAATCTCCCTGCCAGTTTATTAGTCCCCTTCCAATTCAGTTGCAATTTGTCCTTCTTGTACAGATCATTTCTATCCCAGAGAAGATTCCAATGATCCAAAAATGTGAACCGTTCTCCCCTGCACCAGATCCTCAGCTGCACATTCATCTGCTCTCTCCTCCTATTTGTACCCTCACTAGCACATAGAACCGAGAGTAATCCAGATATTCCTATGCTTGAGGACCTCCTTTTTAAATTCCTGCCTAACTTTCTATATTCTCCCTTCAGAATCTCATCCTTTTCTCTTCCTATGTCGCTTGTTCCAATGTGCACAATGATCTCCTGTTGGTCCCTCTCCCCTTTGAGAACATTCTGCACCCTCTCTGAAATATCCTTGATTCTGGCACCAGGGAGGCAACATACCATGCTGATTTTTCACTGCTTGCCACAGAAATGTCTGTCTGTGCCTCTGACTGGAGAGTCCCCAAACAAAATCAATCGGTTGGAACCTGATATACCCCACTTTACATTCAAGCCAGTCTCAATACCAGAAACCTGGCTGTTCATGCTACATTCCCCTGAGAGTCTATCTCCTCCACATTTTCAAAAACAGTATAGTTGTTTGAGGTAGCCACAGAAAACTCCTGCACTACCTGCCTACCCCTCCTACCTTTCCTGGAGTTAACCCATCTACATGACAGTATCTGTGGCTTTTCTCCCTTTGTATAACTGCTAACCATCACACCCTCTAGCTCTTGGAAGTTCCTTATTGCCCTAACTGCCACTTCAACCAATCCATGCGATCTGATAGGATTCACAACCAAAGACATCTTCTACAAACGTAATAATTACATGATAACTCTTCATAAACGCCCTCATCCGACAGGAAGAGCCTATCACTCTACTAAAGGCCATCTTTGCTTCTTTGCAATCTACAGACCCCAGAAAATAGCATCATCTTTTTGCTCTAAGAAACAGTGCTCTAGGCTAACATAGTACTTAAAGTGTATATTTTTAAAGATTTAATCAAGAGACAGATCTCAATAAAACATATAATCAAGAAAGAAACCACTCTACATACTACTGTTGACTTACAGCAAGGTTACACATTAAAAACCATGTACTTATCTGTTCCTGTGCTGTGAGCTCTCCCACACAGTTTCCTCCAAGGTCAGCTGTCAATTTCGCTGTTAGTTAACTTTACCGAGGTGCACTCGAATGTCCAGAGATACATGAATGCAAACAACAAAGGCAGTAACTATGCAGATTCACAACTGTGTCAGTTAGCAGTGCAGGTTTCTTTTTCTCTCTCCCTCACTGACCATATGGTCACTGCCTTTTGTCTGCCTTCCTCCTTTTAAAAGTGTCGTTGTTTTGATCGTTTTTCCCCAAAGTTCCAAAACAATGAAGCAGCATATAAAACATTAATTGCTGCTCCTGGAATTCAAGGAAATCACTCCCAATGCCTAAAATATGTCAAAAAAGTAACAGGTCTTACAACCATAATTTTTTCCAGTCCTCCATCTTGGATTACCCATAGTGGCACTATGTTAGCCAACTTCCAGTCTTCTTGCACTTCACCTGTGGCTATTGATCACACAAAATATCTCGACAAGGGGCCCAGCAATCTCTTCCTTAGTTTCCAACAGAGTTCAAGGATACATATTTGTTGGAGAAATTCCATGCCCTGATCTGTTATTGCAGCCACAATATTTGTGTGATTGAACAAGTTAAGTTTCAAGTCAATGTAAAGCCATTGAAAATATCTTTATGAGAATAGTTTTATAACTGGTTTATAAATATGATGTTTTCCCAAAACAGAATATACAGTGGACAGAAGGTTTAAGTGCAAAGTCCATTGAAAAGTTTGAGTCCTAACTGTAATTATCCTATAGTCTTAAAAGAAATGGCTAGTGAGGTAGTTCATATGTTAAATTTAATTCCCTAATTGGAAATGTACCTAGATTTTGGGAAGATTATTTTCAATTGAAAATTAACAAATGTAACCCTTTTCAAAAGGGAGGAAGACAGAAAGCAGGAAATATAGGCAATCAGGCCAAGTCAGCATTGTTTTTGGAAAGGGAAATCATGTTAAGCCATTTTATTGGCATTCTTTCAATTGGCCCAGCAATTTTAAGATGGTACTAACCAAAATGGCACAAATTTATTTAGCATTTCCCCACTGAAGGAAATATTGCATGTATTCTAGTCTAACCTATCAAATCCTTTGTCACTTTAAATTCCTTGATTAGATCACCCTGAAGTTCAGGTACTGCCTTTGCTAAAATTTTGTTTCCCCACAGGTTCTGTTGTTGCCAGGAAGGGATGGGGCAGGGCATGCTGCATGCACAAGGGAGACCTGAAGTCAGCAAGGCTAATTGGACTCAGCATTGTGTTCAAACAGACACAATTTTTGCTGGGGCTTAACCAATGTATGAATCATGAATTTATGGAGCAAATATAGGACTTGAAAAACAGATAATGTCTGTTTAACTGCCATGAACAAAATCTTTCTAATCTCCTGCTCCTTAAACTTTGTCTGTAGCTGTCAGTGAGAGTTACACAAAAAAGCTATGTTTTACTCAGCAGTTTCAATAACCATTTGTTGACATTTCCCTCAGGGTGGTTATAAATGGTCATCTGATTTCCAAAAGCAACAATTATCTCAGATGAGTTTAGATCAATGCTTTGGGCAAAAGCCCTTCATCAGGAATAGAGCTCTATTCCTGATGAAGGGCTTTTGCCCGAAACGTCGATTTTCCTGCTCCTCGGATGCTGCCTGACCTGCTGTGCTTTTCCAGCACCACTCTAATCTAAACTCTGGTTTCCAGCATCTGCAGTCCTCACTTTTGCCTAATTATCTCAGATGACCTGAGTTCATAGGTTAATTGATAACTCAAAGAGCCTGTTATGTGTTCAATTGCCTGCGATGTGCTATGAACAAAAATATGTTCACTTTTGTAAAAGATTTGAGATATAAAATTTGAGAGTTTTAAAAAATATAATGAAAGCTATATTAAATTTTTATAACTTAATTTTGTTTCATCTCAGCCTGACTTCTGAGGTCTGACAGTGGTGTATACTGATGGGTTGACATGAAGATACAAGAGCCATGGGAATGGGGTGCAGGCAGGTGTTGGAATGAGTTATATGTGGCTATGGGAGTAGAGGGTGGTCAGCTATTGTCTCTGGGGTGATAAGTGACCATGGGAGGGTGTTGGTGATGATGGGTGGATGAACTAGCATGAGTTAATATGATTTAGCATGGGGATATATTTAGGGAGTGAGGGAAAGTGTGGGCTGAGGGCCTAAGATGACAATATACAACTCGGAAGAGGTCTCAGAGAATCAAATTGGAACTATTAGCCAGCTCACCTTGCCAATCAGTCAAACCCAAATCTGTCTATGCTATCCTTCTGTGGTTACAGGCTCAACTGTACCCCGGAACCCCTGTAAGCTGTCCTTGCTGTTGAGACTACCCCTCTCAGAAACCCTTGCACAGAAGCAAATCAGGAGATTTTTCCTGACTTAGTCCATTAGTCTCAGGACCAAACATTTGGCTTTAAATTTATACTCTTCCACAATTCCACTTACTGAAATTGCTGAACACGTGTCGCACACAGTCTATCTGTTAATTTGTTTGATTTGTTTTCTGGTGTTTGCAGCCAATTGCCTGAACACTGAAGCTTTCAGCTGTTGTGCCATCTGCTATTTGCTTAATTTCTTGCCACAGAGAATCATATTTTGAGTACAAGTAGATAAAGTTTATTTCAGCTAGAAGGTGTCAGAGAGTCATAGAAATCTACAGCACAGAAAAATGCCCTTTGGCCCATCACATTTGTGCCAGTCAAAAGCAACCACCTAATTATTCTAATCCCATTTTCCAATAAGAGTCATTGAAGTGTTAACGTTCACTTCGAGCATGGACAGCAAACTGTTGGTTTGTGATCAGTTTAAACTGATTATGCAATATTGCTTGAGATTAATTTCTGTTGGTCCGAACATTTTTGTCAGTTAACTTACCTAATATTTCAACACATTTATACAGTATATGAATCATTCTTGAAGGGAAGGCAGTTATTTACATGACCTTGGTTCATGTTAAATTTGGAATGTTTCAATGTGTTTGTTTTTATTCATGACTAATACAACTAATTGTCACACCTTTCTGAGGTAGGGCTCTGGAAATCAGACTCCTTTATTCCCAGAGTCACCACAAATTTTTAAATTTAGTGAAAGTAACAATTTTTAAAAAATTTACCTGTGTCTTTAGGCCTAGGTTAGCAGAAAGCATGGAACAGATTTATGTACTTTAAAACAATAATCACTTATTATAAATAGATTTTAAATACAGGTGAACAACAATGGACTATCGACATGTAATTCTACTGGTTAAAACTCTAACCCTTTGTAAAACACCCCCTACACACACTTACAGTTACAATCAAAAGATGTTATGGGTGAGGGAAAAACTGGGAAGGCAATGGTCACTGTCCCCAGGGATCCTTTTGGCTAGCTAAGGCTTGTTGCCCCTTATTTTCTCTTCTCCAGATACCTTCACTTGCTTGTTGAAAATATAGAGAGCCTAGTTCACAACTCATAAAGTTTCTGACTTATTGGTTAAGAGCAACGGTTTACAGCAGTTGGTGAGGGAACGTAAACTGCCTTTCTTCAGTCTTTAGGTTTTCTTTTACTATAGCGACACCTCCCCTTCTGGAGACCTGATGTCTCCTCCCTATCTCATTCATTCTACCAAACAGCTACCTGGAAGCCAATCATATAGTTGTTGGCAGGCAGTAGGCCTTTGGTATTGTCAACAGGTTCCCATTCCATGGACTGGTCAGCTATTTCTTGCCAGCCGAATTTCATTTTGTGCACACTCCATAGTGCCAGTTCACCTACAACTAAATGCCACTCTTTAGTTTAACCATCAACAGTCTGAACAGCACTTACTGTAAATGCTGGTAGCTTGCTTTTGAAAAGTGCACCAATCCCTTTCACACTGACTGATTTTTAAAACAATCCTTTCCCACTTCATAATCAGTCATTTCATAGTCAAAAACAAATGAAAATAAAAACATGCAGTCTTTAAATAATGGCATACAGAGGAACATTGATTATCCAAATGAGGTGGGCAGGCACTATTTTGTTCGGATAATTGATTATTCAGTTAATTAATTCAATGCCTTTCCTCTTGGGCTCGGAAGTTTCTTTTAAATCTGTTTCCCATTCAGGAGACGAGGCAGCAGCACACCACTTTATCAATCTAGCTGTATCTGATCTTAGATTATAACAGTAAGATACCAGCATTTAAAAAAAACTGAGGTTTACTGATTGTCAGACAATCTGACACCTTGTATTATATTTTACAGTTGAGAGATATGAAATTAAGCACAGATACTAATTTGCTATTTGTATTATGATTGTTTGAGGGCAGGTCTGTAAATAACAAATTAGATCTAATTAGTTGTGAAATATAAATAGTTATCAATCTTGATTTTACTTTCTTTTTTTCTACAACGGGACTGACTCCAGTATGAAGAACAGTCCAAAAACATGGAAATTCCCTTGAACTTTGCGAAATTATTTGCTTAATTTTTGCTGTATATTTTAATTATGTTGTGATTCCTTAGATTTGGACATTATTGTTGAAGATGCCTGATCTTCATCACTTTATAATTTTGTGGCATTACGTTTTGTTCAGTTGTAGATATAAACTGATAATTTCTTTAAGTTATTTAAAGTTTAATTACATTCACTTTTTTAACTGAATTGCTTATGATTTATACATTTTTTTGTATATCAATTGAGTTGTTTCTATGTTAACTACTTAAGTGATTTTAAAGTTTTTTTTGGTTTTTAACATGGATCTTTATCATTTGTTTTGTTTGTTTAAATGGTTTGATATTGCTTGTGTAAAAATTAGTTTTCCTCCTGCAATTTTGAAGATGCTATATGGTGTAATGATGCAAATGCTGTTTGCTCAGTTGGGTATTTTCTTTGTATTTTCTATATTCTGTCTTGTGAAGGCATTTGTTTCACCACCTCTATAATAATTGTGAGACTAACATCCTTAATTGTAATTCATCTCTCTGAAGACTTCATTGGCATTTTCTGCTGAATTGGTGAATTGGTTCCACTATTTCCTGCTATACCCTTTTCTGTATTTTTGTATTTCTTCAGTAATACATTTAATCATTACAGTGGCATGTTTAATAAATATATAATCCTGTTTATACTTATATTTCCAGTTCATTTAATGGCCAAAAGTCTGCCTGCAGAAAGTTTATATTAGAATCCAATCAGTCCACTTCATTACTTCATCTATGATTAGTATGAATTTTGTAGGAAATATTTGCTCTAAGTCTGAACCTGTAGTAACATAACTGTGGCACAAGGTGGTGATGGTGTGCTTTACATTTATTCTGATGCTTAACATGGAAGAGGTGTCCTTTCTTTTATTTAGATCAGAGTGGTGTTGGAAAAGCACAGCAGGAATCCTGATGAAGGGCTTTTGCCTGAAATGTCGATTTTCCTGCTCCTTGGATGCTGCCTGACCTGCTGTGTTTTTCCAGCACCACTCTGATCTAAGCTCTGGTTTCCAGCATCTGCAGTCCTCACTTTTACCGAGGTGTCCTTTCTTGTCTGTTCAATTTGCTGTAGGGTGGTTTGTGAATCACAGACCATGATTATGTAACACCAGCACATTGGTTGTTAAAACAAAATGGCATGGCGAAGTCACTGAGTCCGTCAGAACAAAGAACAATACAGCACAGGAGCAGGCCCTTCAGCCCTCCAATTTGCCCTTCCATGCTAAAACTATCTTCATTACAGGATCCATGTCCCTCTATTCCCTTCCTATTCATGTATTCGTCTAGGCTGCTTCTTGAATGCTGCTATTGTGCCTGTTTCAACCACTTCCTCTTGCAATGGATTCCAGGCATTCACCACCCATTGTATGAAAACTTGCCTCGCACATCACTTTTACACTTTCCCCCCCCTCACACCTTCAACCTGTGTCCCCTAATAATTAGCCCTTCCACTCTGGGAAAAGGCCTCACGCGTTCCATTCTATCCATGCCATTCACAATCTTATGAATGTCGTACCTCAACGTCCTGCATTCCAATGAAAATTTACCCCTGTCTATCCAATCTTCCTTCATAGCTACAATTCCTCATACCAGGCAACATTTGGTAAACCTTCTCTGTACCCTCTCCAAAATATCCACCTCCTTCTGGTAATGTGGGGACCAAAACTGTACACAATATTCCAAGTGTGGACAACCTAAGTTCTATAAAGTGACAGCATAACTTGTCTATCTTTATACTCAGTGCTCCTGGTAATGAAGGCAAACATGTCATAGGCCTTTTTTAACTACCTTATCTACCTGCATTGCCACCTTCAGTGATCTGTGGACCTGCACACCCAGATCCCTCTGCATATCTATACTCCTAAGGGTTCTGCCATTCACTGTATAATTTCCACTTGCACTTGACTTTTCGAAATGCATCACCTCCCATTTGGCCAGATCAAACTCCATCTACCATTTTTCTGCCCATGCCTTCAAGTGTTCTATATCCTGCTGTATTCTTTGACAATCCTCCTCACTATCCACAACTCCACCAAACTTTGTATCATCCACAAATTTATTAATTAGACCAGCTAATGAATAGGAGAGGTCCCAGCACTGATCCCTGTGAAACACCACTAGTCACAGCCCTCCATTCTGAAAAGCATCCTTCCACCACTACCTTTTATCTCCTATGACCAATCCAGTTCTGTAATAATGTATATAAATTAATTCTCAATGCATGGTTAAACGAAAAACCTCCAGAGTTGATTGTTAATTCAATTTTAATCCATTGGTTCATTCAAACATATTTTCAAACTGTTTCCCTAAACAATAATATGTCTACATATAATCATAGTTCTGCACATCAACAGTAATAGTAAAATAAATATATATTATAGTTAATTATTTGTCAGTTTGGCTTACTTAGTCCAGAACATTGTGTCAGTGTTATGAAATTGCCATATCATTGTGGGTAGCACATTTCTAAGACTTTAAGGTAAAAAATATGACTTTTAAAAATTAAGTATGTGCATGATTCCATTGCCACATAAGCTCAGACTGCTACCATTGTTACTGAGGATATCAGTGTTTGAAAGAGTTTTCAGAGTGTGAAATCCGGAGTCTTGGAGGAGTGGTAGTAAAAATGGCAAAATTGTTGTTTTCCATCAGAATGACGCTATCCTCCCATTACTGTCTGCCAGCAAGCCAGTGAAACAGGTCCTGCCCACGCTGAGATGGTGCAATCTGACGCTGGCTCTTCTCTGTCAAGAACGGCTTGAGATCACAGTTCAAGGTTGTCTGCAATCACCTCCACTGAAAATCACCAACTTTCCACCAGCCAAGCTGGAGCAGCGATGTGTGTGAGCACTTGGACAGACAAACATACATAGAGACAGGAGAAAGTGAGGACTGCAGATGCTGGAGATCAGAGTCAAGAATGTAGTGCTGGAAAAGCACAACAAGTCAGGCAGCATCCGAGGAGCAGGAGAATTTATGTTTCGGGCATAAGTCCTTTGGGGCCGTGGATGGAGGTGAGGAGGGAGGTGCAGGTGCAGATTTTGCAATTCTTGCAGCAGCTGGGGCAGGTATCGAGAGTGGAGGGTGGTTAGTGGGGATGTAGACCTGACAAGCGAGTCATGAAGGGAATGGCCTTTACAGAATGCAGATAGGGGTGGCAAGGGAAATATATCCCTGGTGGTGGGGTCTGTTTGTAGGTGGTGGAAATGGCAGAGGATAATGCAATGTATCTGGCGGTTAGTGGGGTGGAAGGTGAAGGCCGGAAGGGTTCTGTCCTTACATACAGAAGGACAGCACTAAAGAAATACAGTACATTAGGGTGGTCAGTTGATTTTTGCATTGAATCTCATGTGGGATCATTTGTAAATTTGATGGAGAATGTTAATATTGTTGCAGCTTTTATTTTAACATTTTGGTGAAGGCCACCACATTACAAAGTTTCAACCGAAGGACTGCAAGGAATGATGCTGTTGGTGACTAGGATATTGGGGCTGAATTCACTAGGACCATAATCATATGAGTTGGTCACAACTAGCCTAGCCATAATGGTAGCATGGGGTTGTCTCCTTCGATCCTTCTCCTCAACTGTCCACTTGCTCTCGAATGGCCAGAGCTGTACCTTATGGGTGAAACATTTGAGATTCCTCCAGGAGTGTTTGGAGAACAAAAATGATAGTTTGCTCAGTCACATTTTGTGTGGCAGTGTGGCTTTCACTACGTGTGTGCCACCCTGTATGTGTGTGTGTGCACCAGAATCAGGAGTTATACAATCAGTGGATAGCACTTACTACCCAGTAGCTACCCTTTAGCTTCACATGATGCCTTATAAACAGATGGTATAGTTGACTGCAGCAGATAAAGGCATTGAAGAAATCCAAGCATTGACCTGGATGATGTGCTATTATGGTCACACACCAAAGGGATCCTGAGGGAGCAGAACTCCTTTCGGTTGCACTACACTTCAGACTTTGGCACATGAATACCCACAGAGCAATGAGTGAGTACTGCTGCACAGTAGGGAGGTGCCAATAATATCAAAGCCACATTCTTGCCATACCTGCTTCATTCTGGCAGGAGAAGATCAAGTGTACTTGAATCTTTCCACTCTAAGAGGGCCTCAGTGCTCCCCCTTATACAGGAGTGAGCAGTGAACTGGTAGATAATGCAAACATCGCTTGCACTTCTTGTCATCATTTATATAAATGCTTTGGATGTGTGCATAAGAGGTACAGTTAGTATGTATGCTGATGACACCAACATTGGCGGTGTAGTGGACAGTGAAGAAGGTTCCCTCAGATTACAACAGAATCTTGATCAGATGGGCCAATGGGCTGAGGAGTGGCAGATGGAGTTTAATTTAGAGAAATGTGAGGTGCTGCATTTTGGGAAAGCAAATCTTAGCAGAACTTATACACTTAATGGTAAGGTCCTCAGGAGTGTTGCTGAACAAAGAGACCTTGGATACAGGTTCATAGCCCCTTGAAAGTAGAGTCGCAGGTAGATAGCATAGTGAAGAAGGTGTTTGGTGTGCTTTTCTTTATTGGTCAGAGTACTGAGTACACGAGTTGGGAGGTCATGCTGCAGCTGTACAGGACATTGGTTAGGCCACTGTTGGAATATTGCGTGCAATTCTGGTCTCCTTCCTATTGGAAAGATGTTGTGAAACTTGAAAGGGTTCAGAAAATATCTACGAGGACGTTGCCAGGGTTGGAGGATTTGAGCTATAGGGAGAGGTTGAATAGGCTAGGGCTGTTTTCCCTGGGGTGTCGGAGGCTGAGGGGTGACCTTATAGAGGTTTATAAAATCATGAGGCGCATGGATAGGATAAATAGAAAAAGACATTTTCCTGTGGTGGGAGAGTCTGGCACTAGAGGGCATAGGTTTAGGGTGACAGGGGAAAGATATAAAAGAGACGTAAAGGGCAACTTTTTCACGCAGAGGGTGGTATGTGTATGGAATGAGCTTCCAGAGAAAGTGGTGGAGGCTGGTACAATTGCAACATTTAAGAGGCATTTGGATGGGTATATGAATAGGAAGGGTTTGGAGGGATATGGGCTGGGTGCTGGCAGGTGGGACTAGATTGGGTTGAGATATCTGGTCGGCATGGACGGGTTGGACAGAAGGGTCTGTTTCCGTGCTGTACATTTCTATGGCTCTACGACTAGTCTCTAAGGAGTCTGACTTTATGGTCAGGATTACCTTCACAATAGCTGATAGGCTGTCCTTGCCTGCCCAGACTACAGAGCAAGACAGATATTAGTGAGCACCTTCTTGGTGAATTGCAGATACTTATTGCATTGTTCCTTGCTGAAGTTGAGACAGGAGAGTTGTTCCCTGAATGCCCTGGCAGTTATAGCCTCCTGCTGAGAAACCCCTCTCCCTCTCATCATTCTCTGTCATCGTTCAACATGATCTGCTCTCTGTTATAAAAACAGAAAATGCCTGGAGAAACTCAGCTAGTCTGGCAGCATCAGCAGAGAGAGAAAGAGGTAATGTCGTGAGTCAAGACTGACGCTTCATCAGAATTGAAAAGAGTTGGAAAATTATTGATTTTAAGCTTGCAAGGGAGGGGGAGGAAGAGAAAGTAGAACTCATGGTGAGCGTGTTCAGAACATGAGAAAAAGGAAGTGATAACAGTAGTAAGTGAGTTAAAGAGATGTAAAATAGATGTAAATGTTAGTTGCTGGAAGTCTGCTCTGCTCTTTGTTCAATTTCACTATCATGCTGGATGCAAATCATTGCGCTGAATACTGGGACTGAATGATCTAAACAGTAACTCACATATCAACTCTAAGATTTCCACCTTGTGCAATACCAGGAGACTTTTTCAATTTTACATAACAGTGCAAACCACCAAATTCATCTACAATTGCACCTTAGCCAGTAGTCATCAGTTATAAAATCATGAGGGCATCGAGAAGATGAATAGCAAAGGTCTTTTCCCCAGAGTAGAGGAGTTCAAAATAATGGTATTGGTTTATGGTGAGAGGGGAAAGATTTAAAAGGGACCTTGGGGCAACATTTTCAAGTTGAAGGACTCCCATTAAATTTTGTACCTTGAAGCATAGCTGAAATAGCAAAAATGAATTAAAGTGCTGTAGTATTGATAGTTTCAAACCCAAAAGGAGAAATTAAGGGATGATGAAACCATGAGGTGGAAGTAGGAATTAAGAAGGGGATCTAGGTTTATGTACTCTAAATCTTAACCACCAATAGTGTTTGGCTAGTAATACTTGTTTTGGTTAATGATTTTGTTACATGGAAATATACAATAACGTTTGCTTTTGTTCAAAAGGTGAAAGCTTACGGTGAAGTTCTTTCAGTTTATCATTAGGTTATCGATTTTCTCTTTAAACATAATGGTCTCGGAGCTAGTAACAAATTAAAAGTGGAATATCTAGTTGAAAGAGGAACAAATTAACATGGAATCAGATCAAGCACTTGGAATTAGAACTACTCCTCCAGTTAGATATATACACATTTCTAATTGTCAGTTGGAAATTAAGGTTCTGCAGTTGGTCTCAAAGTCTCTGGAATGATATGAATAATATCAAAGAGGATTCCCACACTAATTGCTAACTAGGAGACCCTGCTAAGAGATAGATGCCAGGTGAAGACAGGACTTAGTCTGGCTGCCAACAGCCATTGGATGTTGTCCAAGCACTGACAGCAACTGTGGTTTCAGCTTTAGGAAAGAAGAACATTATTTAAATTGCTTTACAAGACAAAATATTCAGAGAGAGAATCTTGTCATTCAAAACAAATATTCTCATACAATAAGAACAGAGTTGAGATTTTCCACTCCTATTTAATGATTAGGAATATTTATTAGTTACACATCATGAGTGCTTAACTTGATGCTTCATATTAATTGTCATTACATAATACAATCTCTAGGTGGCATTACAGTCACAGAAGTGAGCAATAAATTGTCACAGAGACATAGAGATGAACAGCATGGAAATAGACCCATTGGTCCAACTCGTCCATGCTGACCAGATATCCTAACCTAATCTAGTCCCACTTGCCAGCACTCGGCCCATATCTCTCCAAACCCTTCCTGTTCATATATCCATCCAGATGTGTTTTAAATGTTGCAATTGTACCAGCCTCCACCACTTCCTCTGGCAGTGTCAAAGGATTTAGGCCTAATTTTTGGGAGCAGAGGCCCTGAGTTTTGTCAGTTGAAAATGAGATGGGTAAAATTTGAGTACTCACTTTATTTCCATGGTTGACATGAGGCTATGAATAATGTCTGCACTGAATTAGTCTCCAAAACACTGCTGGTTGAGTAATGTTCAGGTTAACCATGTGCCCCAAGCACCTTCTCTTTTATAATTGTATAAAAGAGGTGTGGTCTCTACAATGGAGAAGTAAAGCAATGCATTCAGGCTGCTGGACCATCACAATGGAGGATTGATGGGCCATTGGAAAGATGCTGTGAAACTTGAAAGTGTTCAGAAAAGATCTACAAGGATGTTGCCAGGGTTAAAGGATTTGAGCTACAGGGAGAGGCTGAACAGACTGGGGCTGTTTTCCCTGAAGCGTCGGAGGCTGATGGGTGACCTTATAGGGGTTTATAAAATCATGAAGGGCATGGATAGGGTAAATAGACAAAGTATTTTCCCTGTGATGGGAGAGTCCAGAACTATGGGGCATAGGTTTAGGGTGAGAGGGGAAAAGATATAAGAGACCTAAGGAGCAACATTTTCATGCAGAGGGTAGTATGTGTATAGAAAGAGTTACCAGAGGAAGTGGTGAAGGTTGGTACAATTGCAACATTTAAAAGGCATTTGGACGGGCATATGAATAGGAAGAGTTTGAAGGGATATGGGCTGGGTGCTGACAGGTGGGACTAGATTGGGTTGGGATTCCTGGTCGGCATGGACGGGTTGGACTGCAAGGTCTGTTTCCATGTTATACATCTCTATGACCCTATGACTCTATATATGCTCAGGGACCGAGCTTGCTGCTCAGTGAAGCTAGCCAAGAGGCACTCGGTCATGAGGCAGAGGTCAGGAAGGAGGCAAAGTGCAGAACTCAGGACATAACTGGAAAACCAGAAAATGTCTAAAGACATCACTCAAGTTGTCAAGATAAGTCAAAGAATCAAAGCAAACACAGCTCCACTCCACCCAGATCTCAAAGTGATTCGTGTGGAGATTATTCACTCAGAAGCAAAGCTGACACTCAAGAGTCACCTCTAACAATCCCTCAGACCCTCACATACATATACTTCCACAACCCTACTGATACTGCTGCTATTGAGCTTTGCCAGATACTTCACTCGAGCAAAAACAGAAATTGATGGAGAAACTCATCAGATCTGGCAGCATCTGTGCAGAGAAAGCAGAGTTGATGTTTCCAGTCTAGTGACCCTTATTTAGAACAGTTGTGAGGACTCTCTACAGATGAATCATTTCACCAACAATGCTTGTTCACTTCTGGATTTTTATGATTGGACATTATACCTACATATTTGATCCATGCAACAAATTAGGAAAGGTTTGGTAAAGTACTGACTGCCTTCTACTTGTGAATCAGTGATTGTTATCTAGTTGTATCTATTATCCATGGCATACGTGTCAACCACACTGTCAAGAAGGGCATCACACTGTTGACATTCTCACAGTTGTAGTTGGAAAATTTAAGATTTGCAATCATTATCTGAACAGTCAGAATTCAGTTTGCTCACCGGGTATTCTTGAAAGAGTAGTATATGGTATTTAAGACATTCCACATACGGTATGGGTTCAACATTCTCACCTGATCACCACATTACCCAAGGGATATTTTTTATAGAAAGACACATCCAGATGGTCAAAAGGATCCTCATGGAATGCTGAGAGACCAGTGAAGACCTAAACCCCTTGCCTTAATTTTAACTCCAAGCAACTTAAAGCTGGTGTAAAATTTCCTGCAGAGCTTTCAATGCCAGAAAGTGCGAGACAACTTTAACAGGCAAGGTATACCGGTCAAACAGCACAGACAACAACTCACATATGAATGAGTAGAAGGAGGACAACTTTAGAAAATATGCTAAACCTTACTGTGTCTGCAAGGGAGGTGCCATTGTACATAAACATGGTGAGGAAGACACCTAGACACTTTAGTCCAGATGTGTACTGCTGTTCCACCTCCTCCCTTGCAGTGACTCCATTACCTCCAGCAGCTCAAACCAAGGAACATGAACATGCACCTGAGGAGGAGACCCTCAACAAGCCAGAGGCCTCTAGGCCTTGGACAACCAGAGGATACTTAATAAGGTCATCTCAGGCAAGAGGGCATAGCTGTAACCGCCTCCACATTGGCTGTAGGTGTCAGTGCTATACAGTGACATAGCTATAGGAAAAAAAATTAATAATTTCTAAAGGCACAAAAATGCTATGATAACTGAACAGAAGAAGCACAAGTGTAAATATATGTTTTATTATTCTTTCAATGTATTTGTTATATTTTCATTTTGTTGTTAGTTGCTACAATGGTTGCGTTCAATAGAAGATTTTGCACCTCACTCCCAAACAGGTCTCGATGATGTAAACCTATGGGTACAAGATTTATGGTGTCATATTATCAAAAGAGGCATCTAGATGTGGAGGTTTAAACCTGGGCAGCATTTGCAAAGTCAGGGGCATTTAACCTCTCTAGCAACCAGTTATCACCTCAGTGTGGCGACTGTTGAGCATCATCTGCAACCAAATTATTGCATGTTTACTGGTGTCTGCCTGGCAAAACTCTTTGGAAAACCTCATTGGCCTCATTTACAGAAATTGGTAGTGAGACATAAATGTATCACTGCCAAGTTACAAGTGTATGTGGTATCCTACATAACCTGCTTATGGGCTTGCTCCTGTCAGTTCTCATTTTTTTTCCCAATGTGCCAAATGTACTTGTAATCTGTGTTTCGGAGATAGTGTCCTGGTCTTGCAGGCACAGTGATCACAATGTTATTTGTGCAGCTTACTTAGCACAAAGTGTGATATGCTTATTTCACATAAACTATGTACAGGATCAGATTATTGTTGAAGTGAAAATGTAGAACTTAATGAAGGCACCAGAACAATTTCATTAACAAAACATCAATTCCCATGCGGATGCTGAGCTGCCAGCCATAAAGAGATAGTAACCCACAATGGCATGAAGATAAAGCAGTCACTTGGTCTCAGATCTAGCTGAGGTTCTCATTAGCTTCTCTGCTGTATTACATGACTGTCCTGAGAGAACCAATGCATCTGCACCATTTCCCTTCCTCATCACTTTTCTTTCCCTTCCTCTTCATCCTCGGAAGAGACACCTGCAAATTCTGCAGCCCACTCCCCTTTTGCAGAGTAAATTTCTGCAGTGCTCAGCAGACTACAATGATACTGGACACTCATTCTGGAGCTTAATGAAGCAATCTGCCTGAACAGTCCAAGCAGTGGAACATCAGCGTTAACATTCTGATGGTCTGTTTTATTATTTGTGTTGAAATTTTGTCATTTTCCACAGAGGCACTGCAGGTTTCACGTTGTTATTAGCAGTTAAGTCTTTCACTGTCCTCAAGGCACCATCCCTGCAGATAATTTTGGAATCTAGTTCTCTAGGTTGAATAAAAAGATATTAAATTCAAAGTTTCTAACCTATAATTAATCCATTGAACCATATGAAAAATGTTTCTCTCTCTCTCTCTCTCTCTCCCTCCAGTTCTGATGGCCTCACAGTCTTCAGTAGGGGAAGCAGCATTGTTAAAAACAGAATGTACAAATATTGGAAAATGAAGAGAGAGAAAAAAATTACAATTACATAACACTGTTAATGACCAGTGGACAACTCAAAGTGCTCTATAACCAATTAATTAACTTTGAAGTGTACCTGTTGTAAAGAAGGATACACCACAGCCAGTTTGTACAGAGCAAGATCCCACAGCCAATAATGTGACAACAGCACGTTAAACAGTTTGGTGATATTTACAAAAGAATAAGTATTGACCAGAACACCAGTAATAAATCCCTCACTGCTCTCTGAAACAGTACTATCAGACATTTTATGTCCATCTGAGAAGGTAGTCAAGGCTTTGATTTAGTATTTCATCCAAAAGCCATCAGTGCAGCATTGCTTCAGCACGATACTCAGCTAGGTGGTTGGCTTTGATTTTTGCACTTACGTTCTGGTGTAGGAGTCCAGAAGCAACTGACTCAGCGGTGAGTATGCTATCGAATGAGCCACAATAACTGATATCAGAGTTGAAAAGATGGAAAGTTGGCCACTGTCCTAATGGAGAAAGTGAGGACTGCAGATGCTGGAGATCAGAGCTGAAAATGTGTTGCTGGAAAAGCGCAGCAGGTCAGGCAGCATCCAAGGAACAGGAGAATCGATGTTTCAGGCATGAGCCCTTCTTCAGGAATGAGGCGAGTGTGCCAAGCAGGCTAAGATAAAAGGTAGGGTGGAGGGACTTGGGGGAGGGGCGTAGGAAATGTGATAGGTGGGAGGAGGTTAAGATGAGGGTGATAGGCCGGAGTGGGGGTGGGGGCGCAGAGGTCAGGAAGAAGATTGCAGGTTAGGAAGGTGGTGCTGAGTTCGAGGGTTGGGATCGAGACAAGGTGGGGGGAGGGGAAATGAGGAAACCGGAGAAATCTGAGTTCATCCCTTGTGGTTGGAGGGTTCCTAGGTTGAAGATGAGACGCTCTTCCTCCACCCGTCGTGTTGCTATGGTCTGGCGATGGAGGAGACCAAGGACCTGCATGTCCTTGGTGGAGTGGGAGGGGAAGTTGAAGTGTTGAGCCACGGGGTGGTTGGGTTGGTTGGTCCGGGTGTCCCAGAGGTGTTCTCTGAAACGTTCCGCAAGTAGGCAGCCTGTCTCGCCAATATAGAGGAAGCCACATCGGGTGCAGGGGATGCAGTAAATGATGTGTGTGGAGGTGCAGGTGAATTTGTGGCAGATATGGAAGGATCCCTTGGAGCCTTGTAGGGAATTAAGGAGGGAGGTGTGGGCGCAAGTTTTGCATTTCTTGCGGTTGCAGGGAAAGGTGCCGGGAGTGGAGGTTGGGTTGGTGAGGGGTGTGGACCTGACGAGGGAGTCATGGAGGGAGTGGTCTTTTCTGAACATTGATAGGGGAGGGGAGGGAAATATATCCCTGGTGGTGGGGTCCATTTGGAGGTGGCAGAAATGACGATGGATGATACAATGTATATGGAGGTTGGTGGGGTGGTAGGTGAGGACCAGTGGGGTTCTGTCTGGTGGTGATTGGAGGAGTGGCGGATGAGCGGGAAGTGGAAGAGATGTGGTGGAGAGCATCGTCGATCACGTCTGGGGGGAAATTGTGGTCTTTGAAGAAGGAGGCCATCTAGGTTGTGCGGTATTGGAACTGGACCTCCTGGGAGCAGATGCGGTGGAGATGAAGGAATTGGGAATATGGGATGGCGTTTTTACAGGGGGCAGGGTGGGAGGAGGTGTAGTCTAGATAGCTGTGGGAGTCGGTTGGTTTAGAGTAAATGTCCGTGTTGATTCGATCGCCCGAGATAGAAATGGAGAGGTCTAGGAAGGGAAGGGAGGAGGCCCCAAGGAATCCTTCCATATCAAATTCACCTGCACTTCCACACACATCATTTACTGCATCCGCTGCACCTGATGTGGCCTCCTCTATATTGGGTAGACAGGCCGCCTACTTGCGGAACGTTTCAGAGAACACCTCTGGGACACCTGGACCAACCAACCCAACCACCCCATGGCTCAACACTTCAACTCCCCCTCCCACTCCACCAAGGACATGCAGGTCCTTGGTCTCCTCCATCGCCAGACCATAGCAACACGACACCTGGAGGAAGAGTGCCTCATCTTCCGCCTAGTAACCCTCCAACCACAAGGGATGAACGCAGATTTCTCCGGTTTCCTCATTTCCCCTCCCCCCACCTTGTCTCAGTCCCGACCCTCGAACTCAGCACCACCTTCCTAACCTGCAATCTTCTTCCTGACCTCTCCGCCCCCACCCTCACTTTGGCCTATCACCCTCATCTTAACCTCCTTCCACTATCACATTTCCAACGCCCCTCCCCCAAGTCCATCCTCCCTACCTTTTATCTTAGCCTGCTTGGCACACTCTCCTCATTCCTGAAGAAGGGCTCATGCCCGAAACGTCGATTCCCCTGCTCCTGGATGCTGTCTGACCTGCTGCACTTTTCCAGCAACACATTTTCAGCACTGTCTTAATGGATAATGTGAATAACCTTGGTCTTAATCATAATGCTATCATAAAATTGAGGCTTTGAGTCCTGCTGTTACCATTTTCAACAAGAGTGAAGACCATCATTACAACCCAGCCAAATAAAATGACATTTTTAATTTAACTTTTGTATGTTTCCTTTGAGTGCTCCTTAGCAACTGTCAACTCTACTTCTGGCTTAATTTGGTTATTTACTATTATTTAATAAATATATAGAACAGACACAACCACCAATAAGCTGTTATGTTTTTATTGCTACCACCCTGTACTCAAGCAAACACAGTGTCCAGTTTGAAATTGGTCTTTTATATTAAATCGTGTGAGCATTGTGACCAAATGATTATATATATATATATATATATATACATACACACGTGGATTCTGAAAACAGGAATGAAATTAAGGAATAGTGTTTTCTAATGATCTGCAGTTTTAGCTAAGCTACAACTTGCCAGCACTCCTGCACTCTCCTCTTAAGTGCCTCTTATTATAATTTGTTAATTCAGATGAAGGATCATCATTACTGAAGAGGTAAGAAATCTTGCAAAGTTTCCATCGACTCACTCCAATGATGCACCACAAAACAGTGAGAAACATGCCCATAGTTCAGTCTCATTTTCTTTTCTGCACGTGTACACAAAGATAAAAGGAAAGATTTTTTAAAAAGGAAATTCTTTAACGAGCACTTTAATGTGATCCCAAACAAGAATTGTTGTGAAACAGTGGCTGGCCCCTGAACATCATTGTAATTGCAAAGTGGTAGCTGAAAGTACTTCCATAAACTATTTTGTGTGATTTACCACCTAATTCTGCTTGTTTAGATTATTTTGCTGTTCCATTGATGCATTACTTTTTGCATAGGCAATTACTTGCTGTATCAACTGAGGTTTGTTGCATTTATTGCTTTTCTATGAATCATTTGTCTGTGTTATTTTGTTCAGTTAGACTTCAGGGGTTCAACAAATGCCTTGTTGGAGTCTGATGTTTTAATATTACCTTTGATTTCCCAATGTGACACAGTGTGTTTGCTGCATCAAAGTCCTCTTGGCAAATTGAAGCATTGTAAACAAGATAAATGGAATGATATTGCATCTGATTACATTGGATAGTCAGTCCAGACCAGGCAATTTCATCCAACCAGTCCTTAGTGGCATTTATACTTCAATCAAGCCACCTACCTCCTCTCCATCTCAAATTATATCAGCAAAGACCCCTTTTCCTTTTACTCTTTGTGTGCTGGTTTAGCTGTCCTTTAAGTGTATCAATAAATGTAGGGGTATGGGCGGGTTCCGCTTCGGCAGGTCAGTGTGGACTTGTTGGGCCGAAGGGCCTGTTTCCACACTGTAAGTAATCTAATTATTTCATCCAATGATTCTTTCCAAGTTCTACACTGTTACTCCTCTCTGGGTGTCAACATTTCTTCTGACTATGCTATTTTATTTTAGAGTCCACACTAACTCTCCCAGGCCCACTCCTTAACTATCCCTGTAACCTTGCACACTCCAAGGATAATCCACCTAATTTACACATTCCTGGATACTGTGCAAAATTTAGCATCACCAATCCATCTAATCTGCACATTTTTGGATTGTGGGAGGAAACCTACGCAGACACAAGGAGAATGTGCAAACTCCACACAGACAGTTGTCTGAGGGTAGAATTAAACCTGGGTCGCTAGTGCTGTGGTGCAGCAGTGTTAACCATTGAGCCACCATGACGCCCAAAGGCAAGACCCTTAGGAACATTGATATGCATAGGGATATTGGGGTGCAAGTCCACAGCTCCCTGAAAATGTCAACACAAGTGGTTCAGGTGATCTAGAAGGTGAACAACATATTTGGCTACCGACTAAAATAATGTTTGGTAGAAGTTTGGCACTAAAATATATGTATGTTGAATATATATATATATATATATTTCAAGTTCCACTGAAAAGTGACACTAAACCAGTAATAATCAGAGAAGCAGAATTTTCTCACAGTGGTCCAGTTGATTTTTTTTCTGAGGTTAGAGTTAAGGTACTTTGTTTGGAAGTTTGGAGTTGAAACATGCAGTACATGGATATTTATTTTACTTATAACAGTGGTTAAAATGTTAATTAGTACCTAAAATGGAATAATATTTCATCAAATGTACAAACATCTGAAACAGGTGAGAACAAGTATTTAATATTTTAAAAGAAAATGTTATGATATTGCTTTGGGAGGGTCATACAGGATGTTCATTTAATGTGTGGTGTTGCAGTGCACAGCTGTAACCCCTGATATTCCACATGGGTGTTCGTGATCAATACTGTCATTATGGAAGAGTAACTATGTGTGTAATGGGGTTGATGGCAATTCAAGCAGCTTTTGTCGTGGCTCCAATAACTCTAGGCAAACATAATTGATAAAATCATATGAAATCTAAATTAAAGAACATTTCTTTGAGATATTAATTTCATCCAAGTGATGGATTCTGCTTGTGTCATGATGAAATAAAATAAGGGCTATTGATTTGTTGAATTCCATCATCCACTTTCATAACAGGGTCTTTCACAAACTGAAATGTTTTTAAAAAATAACAATCACTAAGTTAGAATAGCCACAAACATTAGAAATTTAAAAATCACACAACACGAGGTTATAGTCCAACAGGTTTAGTTGGAAGCACACTAGCTAGTGTGCTTCCAATTAGACCTGTTGGACTATAACCTGGTGTTGTGTGATTTTTAACTTTGTACACCCCAGTCCAACACCGGCATCTCCAAATCATAACATCAGAAATGGTCAAGTTTCAGGAAACAAATGGATAATAGAGAGCAAACTGAATTTAACATTTTATCAAATATTTTAGCCAGCAAGCTCCTAGGAAGACACAAAACAGTCTTCATCTCCTATCTTAATTTACATCTTTGTTTGAATGTTTGAGATGGAACCTTGCCTACCAAAGATGCAGAATACACAAAGAAACTGCTATTTCAGGAGCTGCTTTCAACACAGCTAAGTGAAACTAAAGCTGCAGTGCTGAACACAGCTAGGGACTCTCTTTCTCTCTCTGTCTCTCAAGAAGCAAAGGTAGAAGTGGCAATATGGATTAAAAAGAAACATAAGTAAACTGAGAAATCAAAGGATAACTGCAATATTTGCTATTGATGATAACCAAGAAACCAACCAGTCTCAGTTTGAAAACCTTATGGCTCAAAGGCATCCTAAAAAATTCAAACTGCACATTCTTTACCATCCTTCATACTAGACCATTATACCCTTCTAACCTTGTTCCTGTATATGTTTGTCTGAAGACTGTGTAATTGCACAGAGATTGTATAGTGTTGTGAAACCTGAAAGTGTTCAGAAAAGATTTACAAGGATGTTGCCAGGGTTGGAGGTTTGAGCTATAGGGAGAGGCTGAATAGACTGGGGCTATTTTCCCTGGAGCATCAGAGGCTGAGGGGTGACCTTACAGAGCTTCATAAAATCATGAGGGGCATGGATAAGATAAATAGACAAGGTCTTTTCCCTAGGGTGGAGGAGTCCAGAACTAGAGGGTATAGGTTTAGAGTGAGAAGTGAAAGATATAAAAGGGACTCAACAACCAACTTTTTCACACAGAGGGCGGTGCATGAGGAAGTGGTGGAGGCTGGGACAATTACAGCGTTAAAAGACATCTGGATAGGTGTATGAATAGGAAGGGTTTAGAGGAATACGGGCCAAGTGCTGGCTAATGGAACTAGATTAGATTAGGATATCAGATCGGCATGTTCGAGTTGGACTGAGGGGTCTGTTTCTGAGTTGTACATCTCCATGACTCTATGACATCTTTATTATTTTCTTCGAGGTTAGCAGGTAGTAAAGTAACTCTTTATTGTTCCTATGAAAACAGTTGACTACATTTTTTATTCGAGAAAGGTATACAGAGCAACCTGATTAGATGGAGGACACAGGCAGGAAGTATTTTGTTCAGTTAATCGAATGCCAGATAATTGAATGCTGGATAACATAGTTTAGCCAATGATCGGAACCTTGTGATCTTGCTGGATAATCTGATATTCGCATAATTGAATGCCAGATAATCAAGGTTCCTCTGTAGTTGTGTGTTAAAAATATATAAACCTCTGTCACAACCATCCAAGAGCGTTGAAAAGAATAGAGCCAATTCATTTCTCCTCAGCAGGTCGTAACACCTTTTAAATCAGTTAATTACAGTATCAGCACTCACACAATTTACTTCAGCATGTGTCATTGGAATAAGTTTCGGAGATGTTTACCTCTTTTTCCTTTTGATTATTGCATGATACTTGGCATAGGAAGAGAAAAAAAATTAGAGAAATTGAAAATGGATAAATAAAATATCAAATGGAAAGAAAAAAAGGCCTGTATCAATCTGCATGAAATCTCTTCAAAGATGATATTACAAAGCAAAGTCACCCTGTTTTTACAAAGACCTAGTTTTCTGTCATTTAGTTGAAATAAAAATTGCAAGTTCACTTAAACCCTGAGGTCTCAATATTTTAAAATAGCATAGAAACAATGTGCAGCAAAGTCTGCAAATAGCCCACTGATTTCTTTTTTCTTTCCAAAATCCTTAAATATAGTTGTCCTTCTAATCTATATCCATCTTTCTGGCAACTCTTCATTTGAAATTTTAAAATTTTATAGCATATCTTTGTCTGCACCAATATAGCCCTAATCAAAGATATGAAAGATAATTCTGTAATTGTGACCATCGTACATTGTCTCTCGAGATTCTCCTCAACCTCTTTAGAGCCAGAAATATGACTGAACATAAATTCTGCTTTTAATGTTCTCTGTTATCCAATTTGATGTAATTCTCCAGTTCATTCCAGTCTTAATTATTTGAGCATAGTTAGATTATCTCCAATTATTGAAATAACCTAACCTCAGCCCCTTGTCAGCTAACTGATGCTTCTTCCTGAAATCCTTTTCCATGGTGATTTTCTCAGACTGTACTGGATTGTTCCTATCTAAACATCTACTTGTCATTAAGCCCATTTCCAACTTCATATATACTCCACCACAAGACTGTCCAATTACAAGCCCCTTTCATTGTCCCTAACTGTAACTGCCGGAGACATGATAAATTTCTCTTTTATCACCTCCAGATATGACCATTCCGGCGGTCACCTTGCAGGGATCTTATTCTCCCACTCTCCATTCCTCACTCATTAAAAACTTTAGCTTATTTAAAATTCTGCAACCTATACCACATTCTGCACTAAATTTCAATTACTGGTGGTTCACATTTTCACTAGATTGGCTTTTGGCCTTCTTAAGTTCAAAATGGTCACCTTATGTTTCTACTATTTCACGGCTTCAACCCTTTCTATCTGTATGATTTAATCTAGGCCTATAAATATCATTCTGCCCCTGAATAATTCAGTTCCTATGATTCCATCAGTTTGCACAATACTACACTCTGTTCAGCAAGAAAATATAACAGATACAAGATTTAAAGGAATAAAGTATAAAATAGTGATTATTTAGAAATTTCTTCTATGTCATAAAATCAATCATTCCAAACTTCTATTCTTTACTCCTGATCATCACAGCTGATACCATGACCTTTCTCAAAACCACTTCAAAAGCCAACTGATCAACCAACTTAAGGCAAAGTTCTGAATTGTGAATTCATGCCTGTTAGATTGAAAGCCATGCTACTTGTAAAATTAAGATTGGTACAAACCTCCCAACCCATATTATTTTGATCATAGAAATTCTAAATGTTTTGAATCCATTGAATACTGAAACTTTAATTTTTAAAGCAAAGCTAAACATTTTTCTTCATCATCATCTGAAAGAGAACCATTAAAACAAATTCTTTCACTAAGTTACTGGAGCATGCAAGGCCCAATTTATATTAATTATATTCATTACAAGTCTTCTTCTGTATAGTTACCCTTACTATCCCAAATACTTAAATGGTTGTTGGTATGCACATACTGCTATATGTCTTCACCTACTAAAGAACATGCATTCATTATCTTACTACAATGTTATTTTCTGATGATAAAACTTAAATGGGACCATTGTTTGGGATCCAAACTATTTACAAGAGAACAGGGAAGATCTTGTTGCTATTTATAAATGTCAGCAATAGTATAGTGAGATTTTGTATTAGAAAACAATGCAATAGTCATTTACTCAGATATATCAAAGCAGCTTTGTACAACCATACCACTTGGAAGTAATCATTTTTCACTGATAAGTTCTGTTACATTTCTAATTGATTGGTCTGTTACGTAATGAGAATCAACAATCTGCCACTGGGTATTGAGTTTGTCATATAAAAGTGTGTTTTTGACTTTTTAGAACACTAAGTCAAATTATCATAGTTTTTTTATAATCAATAATACTTAAGTGATTGCTACTGTGTAATTTTGAAGTTAGAATAGCAATATCAGTCAAGCAGCAGAATACAGGCCATCATATTGATATCACTATATTAAATAGGACAGATTTTGAACAATTCTAGCAAAACCAGGCACGATGAGGCACTGTAGCCATTAGCAGCAGTGGAATTGAATTCTATCATAATCTGTAACCTTATGGTCTGGCACAACTCCACTCTGTCGTCAAGCTGGGGATCAACCCTGGCTCAATGAAGAATACAATAAGCAGAGGGCATGCCAGGACTAGCATGATGCATACCTAAAAATGCATCATTTAGCTAGAACTACTTGCATGTCAATCAATAGACAAGTTAAACAATCCCATAATCAACAGACCAGATTTAAGCTCTGACGTCCTACCACATCCAACCATGAATGATAGTTGACAATTAAACAACTAACAGGAGGTTGAGACTCTGCAAATATCCACTTCCTCAATGTTTTGGCTGTGCTAATTGACTGGGGGATCAGTTAGTTCTGAAGCACAAGTCTTCATATGGACGGATGTTTTTAGGGCCTATAGACTTTCTATTTCACAGCCTTCAGCCATTTTTAGATATTTTGTGAAGTGAATCAATTTTAATGTAAGCAGGCATCTATCATGCTTGGAATGTCAGGAGTAGGCCAAAGCTAAAGCTAAATGCTACAGCCTTCTCTTTGGGCTGCACTGAGTAGAGGCAAAGTGAATAACTCAATGAATTAATGCTAAGTATAATAGCTCCAATTCTACCAGACAAACTTTGTATTTTCAGGTCATTGTTTTGAAGGAAAAAATCCCAAACTATAAGAATTAACACACAGATGTGAGCTCTAAAAAGATAGTACAAGGTGGAATTTTCCCCTCTATGATCCGAGGTCAGTAATGGCAAGAAAGGTGGGAAAATGCAAAGACAATGATAAAACCCCCCAGAAATCTTGATGTTTAGTATAATTTTTATAATTTTCCCCTCAAGCTTTAAATGGTGACTGCAAAACCTTACCATTGGGTGTTGACTAAAAGACTTCATGCATTTGCATCTTATTAAAAGCCCAATCTGTTTTTCTTCTACATAATTTCTAATTCTCCTCTCCTTCCCTGAGAAACAAGCTGACACAAATTCTGGACATCTAAATCAGTTAGGCATCTGGTGGCTGCAGCTTACCAAAAGCTTGTCCTGGCGGTAATCCAACTACCTCTTCACAACACCCTTGCATGCTCCAATGCCACCATCCTCGCAAGTGGGTGGACATTTGAAAAACTGCAGCTAATTACCATATCAATGTACCCACTCTCAGATCAATGGCGCATCATTTCAGCCCTTGAGCACTTTTCTTTGGAGCTCAGGGACTTACATGAATTGCATGTTTCTGCCAAGTCACTTCATGAGTGGGACCAAATATACATCTCACCCATCTGCACAAGATATCCACATCCTTTGGCTTTTAGTTTGCATTCTGATCGCTCACTCACTTTACACTTACTTGAAGGCTGCTAGCCTCCATCCAATTTGCATTGATTTCTTACTCAACATTCACTGACTTCAGCACTAAATTACAGCCTCTGTGTGATTTGTATTGCTTTCTTAATGCACATTTTTTTTATTGCTCAGTCAGCCTCTGTTGCTTGCACTGCTTTTTAATTCAGAGCAAGAAGCTGGCAGCTTGTCAGGGTAAGGAGCACTGAACAGTCAAAGGAAGTGCACACCACAGAATCATAGAAGCCCTATAGCGTGGAAACAGGCCATTTGGCTTGACATGTCCACATCCACCCTCTGAAGAGTCACCCACCCAGACCCATTTCCCTACTCCATTGCTTTACATTTCCCCTGACTAATGCACTTAACCAATACATCCCTGAACACCATGGTCAATTTAGCATGGCTAATTCACCTAATCTGCACATTTTTGTACTGTGCAAACAGTTGCAACATGCTATGTTAATGACAAACCTTCAGCATGTGCTTCAAGCAAATGACTATGTGTGAACCAGCAGATATAAACTAAAACAAAAATTGCTGGGGAAACTCAGCAGGTCTAGCAGCATCTGTGAAGAGAAAACAGAATTAACATTTCAGGTTCAGTGAGCCTTCTTCAGAACATGCAGTACTTAGTCGGATGAAGGACGTCTATAGTCAGTCCTGATAATGCCCCAGTCAGTCATAAAGTTCTCATTTGATTGCAATTCAGGGTTTTGGCCATTGTCAAAACACATTAGGTCCTGTTAGAATCTTGGAATTGGGCTCTGTCCAACCGACAGGACAGATACAATCAGTTTGAGGATTACAGGGTAGAGTAATTTAGGTTATTGTAGAGTCTAGGATTGGAGTGGTCGTGGAGTAGGGAGCATTTTTTCATGAAATGAGTCAAAAGGAGGGATTTGTCAATGCATTGATAGTAGACATGGACTAAACAACCATTAGTGGTGGTGCAGGAGCAGGACAAGTGTGTAACTGTCCAGGGTAAGTAAGTAGGAAGCACGCAGGGCAGGTAGATGGATGAGGTGGTTCAGAGGATGAGGTGGATAAGAGCTGTTGAATGAATGTGATACACACTATAGTGAGAGCTGTATTCCATGAACTTTGGTCAGAAGCAAGCCGAATTGCCGAGTTAGGATAATGGATCTTTGAGTGTGAGGCAACAGAGAGAAAATGGTGACACTTATCTTTCAGAGCATGGAAAATCATTGACCTAATGTCCTGCTCTCCTGAGCATTCTGCTTCACCTGGGACACAGCACTGATATGGGTTTAAATCTATGTCAACTCTACCTTGGTCTGGTGGCAGGGCCTCCTGAGGTGTCTGCAAAGGATGGCCCTCCTCTCAATATCTGTTCCAACAGCATCTCTGGGTCCCTGCTTTGAGTGAACTTTCCTTTCCGCTGGGCCATGTAGGCCAGTTCCAGGTTTGCAGCATCTGAAATGGTGTACAACTGGGCTTTAAATATGGTGCCGTAATGTGAATGCAGGAAGGTCCTTGCAGTGGCGAGCCTCTCTGGTCATATAATTCCCCAAGGAAGGCACCCAAAAACCTGGTTATGTAATTAATGAGGTGGAGAAAGGAAGATGTCATGAAAAATGTCACTGTCAGCCATGGTAGACAATAAATTTCACTCAGCAAAACACTTTAATTGAACATTGGGAACTATTTCAAGTGTTAATTAGAAGAAATTCCTTTATTAAAATTGCCTTCATCATAGAAAAATTCCACTCAGTATTTTAATTTCAAAAGCATACCTTTTCTCATTTTAACTATTTCATACATGAAAATGCAGCTTACGCAGCATCCTGAGGTAAATTACAAATAAATGGCATAATAATCTTGGAGATTGTGCACAAACCTAATGTTAATACGTACCATTTCTTTCTGATCCATGGGCAGAAAATAAAAATAATACACATCATAAATAACTGGAGACAGACAATTTCAAAACATCATTAAGAATCATTGAGCATCAACAACATATAGGACCCATTTGGGCTCCCACTCTAGTGTCTGTCTCTCCATTGGGCTCATTGAAATTAAAGCATCTTAAATGTGAAGTCTTGAGTTCTGAGCTGCTGCTTTCAGCTACATTTTATGCCCTGCAGGCGATAACATATATCTTCATGTCCCAGTCAGTTCGATTGTGCGGGGAGCTCCTCATGCTATAACAAGTGGGATGCCTTTGGCACCTAATTTATCTGACCTGAAGGAGGTTGTCATGGGTGCATCGATTAATGTGTACTGAATCATGCAAATCCTATCTCCCTGAAGTAGACAGTTTTTTTGATGAAGAAGATTCTATAAAGTGTCACAATGTTACATGACTCCTGTTTCTGTGAAGAGAAAACACTTGCAGCTGTGAAAGTTAATGCACTTTTCCAAGATAAAAATTCAACATTAAGGTAATATGCAGACACTCCAAGAAGACACTTGAGAGTGGATGGGCAAATAGACAGTGATGCTGAATCAGTAAAATGCAGAATGGGGAAGAACTTGTTATTGGCAGTGGGACTATGGACATGCAGAGTCATAGAGTCATAGAGGTGTACAGCATGGAAACAGACCCTTTGGTCCAAATCGTCCATGCCGACCAGATATCACAATCTAATCTAGTCCCACTTGCCTGCATTTGTCCCATGTCCCTCAAAATCCTTCCTATTCATGTATCCATACAGTTAAACGTAATTGTACCAACTTCCACCACCTCCTTTGGCAACTCATTCCATATACACACCATCTACTGTGTGAAAAAGACCAACTTAATTGAGTAAATCTAATGTAGCATGATCGCATTCACTGCGTTATGTGTGCCCTGTCCTTGCTACTTGATTTGCTGACCTAATGTCAGCCAAAGGATTCAGTTCTCTCCAATGAATGTAACCTTTCAGGCTTTTACTTAGCTAAGTATAATATGGGGCTGTTATTATCAATTAGCAGCTAATTCCTTCATCAATTAAATGCTGTTAATGAAAAGAAAACAACATGCAGTGCAACACAGATGCAATTTATGTCACTTTAGATAGCTTAACACTTCTCACACTAATTTTAGGAGCAAAGAAAACACTAAGCAGCAAAAGAACTCTTAGGTGTCCATTAAATGCCTTAATAATGTCAACAGTTTAGATGACAAAATAAAGTCTGTGGTTGCTGAAACAGTTGTGGATAGCAGAAGTATGATGATTCATCTGCGCACAGGAATAGCAGCTGTGATAGTGATTTACTGCGCATACTATAGATCCATACTTGATACTTGTGGATGAAGTGTCAGCAACAAATGTTTAGGTTAGAAGGATATACAGCGACCAAAGCCTTCAAATTCTATGTGGAAGGCAGTAACATTTGACTGATATCTCCTTCATGAACGTACTCAAAATCAGGTCAGTTATCAATGGCGAATGATGGAAAAATGATGTTTTTAGATCATCTGCTTTGTCGAAAACTCTGGACTCAAACTCTAATTTCTAGTCTATGGAGAAGTCAAAATTCCATCTGCAGCAATAGTGTTTAGTTAGTTTCCTCATGGTTCACTCCTATAGTAATGGCGTTACCCAAAAATACAACAGGAAGTTAGGATTCCAGGCAAGTAGAGATGCATAAACTGTAGCAACAAATCTCATTTAGCCCACTCAGCTCTGAAACTGTGAGAGTTACTAATCAGATTCTGGATTAGTGGTGGTGGAAAAGCACAGCAGTTCAGGCAGCATCTGAGGAGCAGTAAAATCGACGGTTCGGGCAAAAGTCCTTCACCTAGATTTACTTATCAGCTAATTGCAATTTTTCTTAGCACCATATTCTACCTCCTTTATATTCTGAAATATGAAGGACAAGGGAAACAAGACTTATAGCCAATTAAGAAACATTTAATTAGCACTATTCTTCAAAACCCAGTGGTATTTAACTTCCCATATGAGTTCATACTCAGAAAAACTCTTAATGCCCATAGTAAAAATGGTAAAAACAATGGCATTTTAATGCATGTTCAAAAAATTATCAATGTTCCTCAAGCTGATTTCTTTGGGTGCATTGTCATCACTAAAAAGGAAAACAATTGCAACAGACACAACAAACTTTTAGGTGGAAAGTTTAAAAAAAGTTGAAGAACTAAAATTGCCTGTAGACAAACAGGAGGCTAGAAGAACGCAGCAAGACAGACAGCATCAGGAGGTGGAGAAGTCAATGTTTTGGGTATTAACCCTTCTTCAGGACGAGATGTGGGGGTAAGGGAAGCTAAGGATAAATGCGGGGGTGGGGTGGGGTGGGGAGAGTGGTGAGGTACTGATAGGTGAATACTGTTAGTGGGTACGACCTGGTTGGTTGATGGGAAGTATGAATCCTGTTGCTAGCTGAAAGGAAGGGTCGATAGGTGGGATGAGAGGGAGGAGGCAGGGCTGGAAAGAGGTAGAGGGCTGTGTGGGAAGGTTATTAGAAATTAGAGAATTCAATTGGAGTCTTCTGGGCTGTGGGCTGCCCAGGCAGAAAATAAGGCATTGTTCCTCAAAATTGCAGAATGATGCAGTGTGGCAATGGAGGAGGCTGATGATGGAGATGTCAGGGAGGGAGTGGGAAGGGGAATTGAAATAGACTGTGACCGGGAGATCAGGCTGGCTGCTTCGGGCCCGGCGAAGATGTTCAGTGAAACAGTCACCTTGGTTTAATGTCAGGAAAGAATAATCCAGGGTTTAATTAGTCAGTTAAAATACAATCAGAAGTTAGATTAGGTAATTAATTGTTCAAGGTTAGATGATGAATAGATTTGTTCCTGAGACAAATGCATCTTTTTCTGGAGCTATGGTTAAGCAGTCCTGTTGCTAGGTATGGGACAAGACATTCCCTTTATTCCCTGAGTTTAAGTGGCAAACAATAGGTAAGTTTGACCACCAGAACAACTCAGCCAACAGACAGTGCCCAGGTGAGTATCTCTCCCAACCAGGCACCACAACACAGGTACCAGGTTATCAAACATATGCTAGTAGTTTTTGGATCCTAAAGTTGTCTATTAAAGTCTACACTAGAGGGTATCCAACAGCAATGAGGCAAGTCTTTCTTTTCTTTGTGTAGTGTGGTTGGGGTTGCAAGGAGAAGGGAGTCAGAGGATTGGAGGAAAGTGAATGGGGATAGGTTTTTCTGAGGCCATGCTCTTGTCCAGCATTTATGCCTTTGATTGCTCCCAAATGGGGATAATTGGAGACCGACATCAAACCCAGCTGGTTGTTCAAAACCAGAAATTGCTGGGAAATCTCAGCAGGTCTGGCAGCATCTGTGAAGACAAAGTATTTCAGATCCAGCAACCTTTCTTCAGAAATGGTAGTTTGTCTTGGTTTTCCAAACGGGACACTTTACCCACCTGCCACAGAAGCAGGTGACCAGAGAGATCACAAGTTGAGGACCTTGTTTGGCCATTAATTGATCACTTACTCAGCCACTAACTTATTGAATGACGAAGGAAGTTTGAGGGGCTGAATGGGCTACTCCTGCTCCCTTTTTGTATGTTCTATTGTTTAAAATTTTAAACGTGTAGAATTTAACTTTATCCATTTTGTGAATTTGATGTTATATTTTGGAATCCAAACATTCGCCCACTTGTTCATACTAAACAGAGTAAAAATTATTCTAAATCTGTCTGCAGAAGCAAAAACCCATCCACTGTTAGATGTGATTCATAACTAGGAGCTATGGCTAAACAATCCAGAGTACACTAACAGCTGTACTAACAGCCAATTTAAGATAATCTGCCAAACTTGTAAAGTGATTATTTTACACTTCCTAAATGTGATATATATTCATATGCAAAGACCTATTTGCTGCAAAGAAAAGATGTATGTTCAAGCTTTGTGCCTTTTCTGAATTACCTGGGAACCTGAGAAGCCTATATTTCTCTGCTGCTTTCTTCAGAACAATATCACAGTCAATCAGAATAGACTTGCCAAATAATGAGCAGTCTTTCCTCCTGTAATAAAAACTGTTATGATTATTTAAAACTTGGCATGATCATTTTTATCTTAATGAGTACAAAACTTCAGCACCGTGTCTCTTTTTTCGACAACATTTGAGGAAAATAAATTGTTCACTGAATATTAATGGGCAGAAGTTTATCTTCTCACATATAGACATTTAATATAGGTGGCACACAAAGGAGGCTACCCAGAATTTCTCACACTGCTTTTTTTGAAATGCAGTTGTATGCTTCTAGTACAATCCACAGCTGGGAGCACAGAAGTCAAAAGGTTGTCAGGATTTCCTGGGCAAGATGATAAATGTCCAGGCGCAGCTTCTGAAAAGTCACACCTGCAATTCCTGTTGACTTCAGTAGAAATTGGACTTTTGCTGTGACGTATAATGCTGAGATGAGCCAGGAATTGCTTAATTCTCAGGAACAGGAAAGCCAGTCCTAGTCAGACAAATGTTAAGGATGTGCATGAAAGCTGAAACCAAAGAAAAGGAAACAAATTCAGGTTGTATCTAAAGCACAAGAAACAATGCAATAGTCAGAAACCAAAACAAAAAGTCTGTAAATAAAGACAACTTCAACAAAAGGCCAGCCAAGATAATTACGCTTTTCTGTCACTGATATGTGTGAGCAGGAACATTTAAAGGTTCATCTGAATCAAGGAACAAATGTAATAGAATTCATGGGTCAGCAAAGACATGTCCACAAAAGTAAAGCCTTCATGGGGTTTACATTACCACCAGTGCAAGCCCATGAGCAAATCAAGTTGAAAGTCCTGTACTGTTCAACATGGGAGCTGATTTTTAACCCCTTAATACTAGCAACTTTAGTGTCACAAAAATGTAAATGAACTTCTGACTTAATTAATAACTAGAACAAAATACCCAGTAATCTACTGACATTTCTGGGATCAAACAACAATCCAGTCAAGGCATCCCAATTGTATGGGGGGTGGGGGGGGGAAGGTGAAAGGTCATCTTCACAACAGTGGGATGAAAGTTGGGAACTTTTTTAGCAGTGGATAATAGGTAGATTGCGTTTCCCAATGCTATTCATGAGCATAGCGTGCATACTTTAATAGAATACATGGTCATCAGATTAAATTGCACTTTTGCAATTACATTGGCATCAAATGAGAAATAGGTACTTTCAAATTCATGACTGCATAAAAATGGAACATAGCAGGCAGGATAGTCTTCCTTGTGGGATGAGTAGGACCTTCTTTTCTTAAATGAGGACCCTTTGAGACAAAAGGAGCAGACATTGAGCTATTGTTTAAGGGGTCTAGGATATAGTTGCCCATGAATGGGAGGTTGAGGCATGGTCAGTGGGAGGGTCATGGGTAACACAGGAAACTGGATGACAGAGAGAAGGTCAACCTCTACCACTACAGCTCAAGGATAATAGAGGGAGTTCAGGGGTGATTAAAGGAATACTGAGGGAGATTATTGTCAGGTCCAGGGTGTGGGGCCCTGTAACCAGGGTTGCCAACCTCCCAGGATTGGCCGAGAGTCTCCAAGAATTGAAAATCAATCTCAAGGATACTGCTTTGTACAACCCTAGAGAGAGAAAAACAATTGGGGCATTAAAAAAGATATATTTTTGTCATTTTCTTTGAATATTTCTCTTTATCAGACATGAAAGTGCAGGAAGTTGAGATTAAAAACGCTATTTGATTGACAGTCAGGCATCATCCAGTTGAGTAATGAGTCTTCTTATTTTCCAGCTGGCTGAGGAAGTCAGTGTGTCATGTGCATTGGCTGACTAATTGCAGATGCATAGCAGTAATCATGATAAAACTTCCAGAAATACATGAATTGTAGTTGGCAGCCCTTCCACAACTTCTGGCATTGAGACGTAAAAAGGCTTTAGACCCTTGGCATGAACAAGCCCATATGCACACATCAAAGCCACAGACACCTCTGACTTGGAAGGAGGCAGCACATGTTTCAGTCATACACACATTCCAGTACTGGCAAAGCATTGTTAAGAACTAACATGAGTTCACCTGCAAAATATAGACTATCTCCACTTCAGATGGTACTGTGACAACAGCTTCTGAGGGGTAGTCAGGGGATGAATAACATAATCAAACAGAACAATGAATTATAGCTGCTGGAGATATGAAACAAAAACTGAAATTGCTGGAGAAGCTCAGCAGGTTAACAACATCTATGGGAAGAAATCAGAGTTCACATTTCAAGTCTGGTAACTTTCAGTCAGAACTGTTAGTAGCTAGGAAAATACTTATGCTGAAGCTAACATGGGTTGGGGACGAAGGGGAGAGGTGAATGGATAAATGTAGGCAGAGGCAGGAATGAAAGAGATATGAAAGAACAAGGAGATTTCCATAGCAGGTCAAGACAGAAGAAAATCTGAATAAGGGACAATAAGAGCTACAATAGGAAAATGGGTAAACTGTACTGAATGTAATTCATACAATATGATAAGAGACCTAGCTGGATGTGAGAGAAAGTGACGAGTGCAGATGCTGGAGATCAGAGTTGAAAGGTGTGGCACTGAAAAAGCACAGCTGTTCAGGCTGCATCCAAGGAGCAGGAGAGCCAATGTTTCGGGCATAAGCCCTTCATCAGGAATGTAGGCGATGGAGGGGGCTGAGAGATAAATAGGAGGGTGGGAGTGAGGGTGGGGGAAAGGGAGCTTGGAAGGAGATAGGTAGACACAGATGGGGGTGATAGTGATAGGTTGGAGAGGAGGGTGGAGTGGATAGATGGGAAGGAAGATGGACAGGTAAGACAGGTCAGAGAATGAGGGCATTGTTGAGTTGGAGGATTGGATCTGGGATGAGGTAGGGGGAGGGGAAGTGAGGAAACAAGTAAAATTGACGTTGATACCGTGCGGTTGGAGGGTCACAAGGCAGACGATGAGGCGTCTTCCTCCAGTCTTCAAGTGGCTTGCATTTGGTGGTGGGGGAGGCCCGTGGTTGGCCACAAGGCGGTGGGGTTGTTTGGTGCATGTGACCCAGTGATGTTCCCTGAAACGTTCTATGAGTGGCAGGAGAATATTGGAATGGGTAACTGTGCTAAAAATGACCCATATCATGATAGGACTGGCTGTGGTGGGTAAAAAAATATGGAAGGATGGAATCAGGCTCTACATTAAAACTTGATATTGAGCCCTCTCTAAGGCCATTGTGGGGCAAACCACAGCAGGTGGACTGCAGCCATTCAAAAAGGCAGCTAATCACTATCTTCTCCAGGGCAACTAGACACGGTCAATAAATGTTGGCCCAGCCAGCAATGCTCACTTCCCATGAATGAATAAAATATATGTTGTCTTCAGAAATGTCATCTTTCTCCTCATTCACAGTCATTAATATACTCATTCTCACCTACTCCTAGGCACATTATCACATTATATGGGTTGTATTTCATAATCCATTTTCTCACTCTTAGATCTTATTATCATTTTTTCAGCTTTTCTACTATCTTGGCTTGCTATCCCTAATCCCTTTGTTTACACATCCCTTTCATATCTCGCCCTCCTTCCCTTTCTGGTCTCTGTCTTCATCTATCTGCTCACCTCAACCCCTCCCCCTCCCCATTTCAGCTTCAGTATAAATATGTTTTATTCTGAGTCACCACACTTGAAACATTATCTCTGCTTTCTTCCCACATAAGCTACCAGAGCTGCTGAGTTTTTCAATGAAAAATAAAGAATGCCTTGTCATTGAGGCAAACAACAGCTTACTCATGGAGCAGCCTGAAATGAGGTGTATGTTTGCGGATGCTCCTCCTCCTTATGTGTGATAGTGTCTCCTTAACTCCAAGATGGAAAGAGGCACATGGATAGAAGTCTAACCAATTGTGTTTAGAGTCAAAACCAGAATGGAGAAGTGCAGGTCTGACCACACGTCTGACAACCACTAAATTTTCTGCTGCAGCATTTTCAGTCTTCCATTGTCATCACCAACCTGTCCAAATAGAAAGGCTAGGCCCGAGACAAAACTCCTGGCTGGGGTGGGCTCCTTCCCTCTCTGTGGAAAACTGTGTAAAGGAAAACATAAAGCATGTACTTGATGTTATGTTAATCCTATTCCCCAATGCAGCATCACATGTGCCTTGACCAGTTCTCGACATCATTTGGAGAAATCGTCAGTCTATTATCTTGACACTCAGGCCATACTATTGACAACTGAACATCCAGCCCACTCCCCAGTAGATCACGAGCGTCATCCTCAGCAGGGCTTACTACTCACGAGTAAAGTGCGCCGCCACATTCTTTATGCATTCCCATACACGTACAAACCTGGTATATGTAGTCCACACATGTACTCTCTGTAACTGGTGCAATTTTAACTGCATGTCCTGGTTCGAATGCACTCAGTCTACATTTTCTGTCTGCTGCTGAGGTTTCAAAACCTGTCTGGAATACTTCCTCACTGGCACACTTACATAGTTTGATGCCATCATGAGTCTCACTTTGTAGTGATTATTTTTAAGAGCAACATAACTTTAAGATTAATTTTTGTGTGTTATGATGGGTGATATGGTGTTAGTATTATTTGAGAGCTGGTTTTGTGGCTTAGTGCAGGATGTCTGTTTGTGCACATGCATCTTTAGTAAGGAATGATAATGCTGAAGCGAAGAGATGGGTGTTTGTAATTTGTCGTAATGTAAAAAGTAAAGAAAAAGTCTCTGCCGTTACCTTGTGACAGAGATCCAGGGACATAGATGTAGAAAAATCAAGAAGTCAGTCAGTAAATGTATGATTATACCAGAAAATGGAAGCAACAGTAAACTCTCTCATAAGAAATCCTGCAATACTGCTGTACACTGAGTCATAGAGTCATAGAAATGTACAGCATGGAAACAGACCCTTCAGTCCAACCCATCCATGCTGACCAGATATCCCAAAACAATCTAGTCCCACCTGCCAACACCTGGCTCATATCCCTCCAAACTCTTTCTATTCGTATACCCATCCAAATGCCTCTTAAATGTTGCAATTGTACCAGCCTCCATCACTTCCTCTGGCAGCTCATTCCAAAAACGTACCACCCTCTGTGTGAAAAGGTTGCCCCTTAGGTCTTTTTTATATCTTTCCCCTCACACCCTAAACCTATGCCCTCTAGTTCTGGACTCCCTGACGCCAGGGAAAGACTTTGTCTATTTATCCTATCCATGCCCCTCATATAAGGTCACCCCCTCAGCCTCCGATGCTCCACGGAAAACAGCCCCAGCCTGTGCGGCCTCTCCCCATAGCTCAAATCCTCCAACCCTGGCAATATCCTTGTAAATCTTTTCTGAACCCTTTCAAGTTTCACAACATCTTTCCAATAGGAAGGAGACCAGAATTGCACGCAATGTTCCAACAGTGGCCTAACCAATGTCCTGTACAGCCGCAACATGACCTCCCAACTCCTGTACTCAATATTCTGACCAATAAAAGAAAGCATACCAAACGCCTCCTTCACTATCCTATCTACCTGCGACTTCACTTTCAAGGATCTATGAACTTGTACTCCAAGGTCTCTTTGTTCAGCAACACTCCTGAGGACCTTACCATTAAGTGCATAAGTCCTGCTGAGATTTACTTTCCCAAAATGCAGCACCTCGCATTTATCTGAATTAAAGTCTATCTGCCACTCCTCAGCCAATTGACCCATCTGGTCAAGATCTTGTTGTAATCTGAGGTAACTCTCTTCGCTATCCACTACACCTCCAATTTTGGTATCATTTGCAAGCTTACTAACTGTACTACTTATGCTTGCATCCAAATCATTTATGCAAATGACAAAAAGTAGAGGACCCAGCGCCAATCCTTGTAGCATTCCACTGGTTACAGGCCTCCAGTCTGAAAAACAACCCTCCACCACCACCCTCTGTCTTCTACCTTTGAGCCAGTTCTGTATCCAAATGGTTAGTTCTCCCTGTATTCTGTGAGATAAATGCACGTTGCATCGGCCAGGAATCAAACCCGGGCCTCCCGTGTGGCAAGCAAGAATTCTACCACTGAACCACCGATGCACAAAAATCTGCTTCCCTGACCGGGAATCAAACCCGAGCTGTGGCGGTGAGAGCGCCAAATTCTGACCACCAGGGAGACAGAACCAAGGGAACTCATGTTTGTCCTGAAGTCAAAGTAATATAGAGTTCAGTTTACGACTTGTTTTAAGTGTCTCAGGGAGAGACATCAGCTGGAGGAAAATATATAGTGAATGCACAGGAAGTTGCCAGAAGGAAACTGCTTGCAGATGTGCCAGCTTGGGCAAAAAGCCTTCGAGTGGAGGTGGTTGTAATTTTCATTGGGCTTGGTGCTTGTAAGGATATTGTATGAATTTCAATGTTTTTTCTGGTTGTGCTGATATCTTTCCAACCATTTTGTCTAATGTAATAAGTTTTGTAATTGGAATCCACATGTGGACAGGGAGTGCGAGCAGTTGCAGAATTTCTAGTATGGCAGGTGAGTAGAGGGTCACAGCAGTTCTAGATCAGACTTCAAGTCTAACATAGCCAGAATAAAACAGTTGACTTTCAGGGTATGGATACCTACTCAGGAGCTGTTTAAATATGATACCATACGTTCAACTGCTCCCTACCTCCATGCAATAACAGCAATGATGGCAACTTGCTGCTCACAACCCCTCCTCGTAATTGGCCATGCTCCTTGACAGGCTGGCATGTGGCCAGTTGTCTGACCTCTAAGCAGAAGTTCTGTTCATTTTTGGTCCTACCTTTGAGCTAATCACTGCAGCAGCACATTTCCTTCCTCTGATGTTACTTCTGCAGAGGTTTCAAGCAGGGGGAGCTGTAGGGCTTTAACAGCTGCTCTGGTGAAGCACTTTGAGATGCTTTGCTGTGTCAAAGGAAGTATTCTTTCTCCTATAAGTTACTACAGGAAGCGAATGAAGAGATCGCTGTGTGTTTGGCGGTGATCTTTGCATCCTCACTGTCCACTGGAGTACTCCCAGATGATTGGAAGGCGATAAATGTTATTCGCTTGTTCAAGAAAGGGAATAGGGATAATTACAGACCAGTTAGTCTTACATCTGTAGTGGGCAAATTATGGAAGTGGTTTTTGAGAGACAGGATTTAGGATTACTTGGAAAACCATAGCTTGATTCAAGATAATCAGCATGGCTTTGTGAGGGGCAGATCATGCCTCACAAACCTTATTGAATTCTTTGAGGATGTGACAAAACATATTGATGAAGGTAGAGCAGCGGATGTTGTGTACATGGATTTTAGCATGGTGTTTGATGAGGTTCCATACAATAGGCTTATTCAGAAAGTAAGGAGGCATGGGATATAGGGAAATCTGGCTGTTTGAGGGTAGTAATCGATGAAACGTATTTGGCCTGGAGCTTGGTGACCAGTGGTTTTCTGCAGGGATTGGTTCTGGGACCTCTGCTCTATGTGATTTCTATGAATGACTTGAATGAGGAAGTGGAAAGGTGGGTTAGTAAGTTTGCCAATGACACGAAGGTTGGTGGAGTGGTGGATAGTGTGGAGAGCGGTTGTAGGTTGCAGCGGGACATTGACAGGATGCAGAACTGAGCTGATAAAAAGCAGATGGAATTCAACCTGGAAAAGTGTGCAGTGATTAATTTTGGAAGGTCGAATCTGAGTACAGAATACAAGTTTAAAGACAGGATTCATGGCAGTATGGAAGAACAGAACGGATCTTGGGGTCCATGTCCATAGATCCCTCAATGTTGCTACCAATGTGGTAGAGTTGTTAAGAAGGTGTATGGTGTTTTGGGTTTCATTAGCAGGGGGATTGAGTTTTAGAGCTGCAAGGTTTTGCTGCAGCTCTTCAGAGCTCTGGTTAGACCACACTTGGAATATTGTATTTAGTTCTGGTTATCTCATAACAGGAAAGATGTGGCAGCTTTAGAAAGGGTGCAGAGGATGCTGCCTGGATTAGAGGGCATGTCTTATGAAGTAATGTTGAGGGATTTAGGACTTATGTCGTTGGAGCGAAGAAGGATGAGAGATGACTTGATGGAGGTGTACACAAGATGGTGAATGGCATAGGTAGTGTGGATAGTCAGAGACCCATTCCCAAGGTGGAAATGGCTATCACAAGGGGGCATTATTTTAAGGTGATTGGAGGAAGGTTTAGGGGAGATGTCTTTACACAGAGAGTGGTGGGTGCATGGAATGTACTGCACTGTCAGCGATGGTAATAGAGTCAGATATATTAGGGACATTTAAACAACTCTAGGATAGGCATATGGAAGATAATACCATGAAGGGTATGTCAGTTAGTTTGATCTTAGAGTAGGATAAAAGGTCGGCACAACATTGAGGGATGAAGGGCCTGTACTGTTCTACGTTCTATATATTCTAAGTTCAAATGCAAGTTGTTGCTGTAATCTTATCCAAATTTCAATTCTTTGCCATCAGAAGCCAATTTTGATGCCATCATCCTCGCAACACATTCCCAATGAAGTCCTGAGCAATTATTTCATCTCTTACAGTAGTTTAATGCTTCTTGCCTTACCTTGCTTAGTTTTCTCAACCACATTATATCATTTTGAACACACGGGCATACAAATGATCTTCAATTATGCCACCTGCACGTTCACCATTGCACTAAAATGTTCCTTCTACATTCACTGTGTGAAAGTTACTTCCAAGACTGACCTTTTAAAGAAAACTATTCAAATCTGACGTCAACACAAATATTTTATGAAGCAACATAGTTTACTATGAATCCCGTTTGCAAAACAAACTTCATTGGAAAAGGTGATGTGTGCAATTATCATTAAGTACACACAGCAACAGAAATGTTTGCACAGTGAATGGTTAGAACTGCAGGTAATGAATATTTCTCACATATTGAGTTATTGTGCGCTTCTATTAAATGCACCAACATTCGCTGAGAAAACTATGTTGCATATTCAACTCTTAAACTTGCAGAAGTCCACATTAAGATTGTCAAATTTATCTTGAATCAATCTATTAACACATAATCCACATGTTATTTTTGACTAGCAACAAAAATAATTTTGTTCTGTGTTTATTTTGATAACTTAGCTGAGAGGCAGGCAATTGTCTCAACTTGTTTCTTCTGAGACTGATCATGATTAGATGTTTATGAACTTAACCTCTCATGATAGAACTATTCATTTAGATGAATCAGTGAAGATATAAAAATGGTTTTACAAGATTATGAAAGTGGCACGACAATGCTATCTCTGTTTCAATGTTTCCGGGTCATTGCTTCTGAAAGTTTACTATCAATTTATTGCATCATGGCCCATGTCTTCTACCATAATGATCACAATATTAAAAAATGGATGCGGGACCATGCTTGTTTTTGGTGCAGGCAACATGCAAGCTTTATGTTGACAGCTCATTTAAATGATAAAAGTAAACAGCCTGTGCCAAACATATTATATAATGTCTACACGCCTGGGCCCTGGGCATAAAATCATGACAGAGGTAAAAACAATGACTGCAGATGCTGGAAACCAGATTCTGGATCAGTGGTGCTGGAAGAGTACAGCAGTGCAGGCAGCATCCAACGAGCAGCGAAATCGATGTTTCGGGCAAAAGCCCTTCATCAGGAATAAAGGCAGTGAGCCTGAAACGTGGAGAGCTAAGCTAGGGGAGGGTGGGGGTGGGGAGAGAGTAGCACAGAGTACAATGGGTGAGTGGGGGAGGGGATGAAGGTGATAGGTCAGGGAGGAGAGGGTGGAGTGGATAGGTGGAAAAGGAGCAAGGCAGGTCGGACAAGTCTGGACAAATCATGGGGACAGTGCTGAGCTGGAAGTTTGGAACTCGGGTGAGGTGGGGGAAGGGGAAATGAGGAAGCTGTTGAACTCCATATTGATGCCCTGGGGTTGAAGTGTTCTGAGGCGGAAGATGAGGCGTTCTTCCTCCAGGCGTCTGGTGGTGAGAGAGTGGCGGTGAAGGAGGCCAAGGACCTCCATGTCGTCGGCAGAGTGGGAGAGGGAGTTGAAATGTTGGGCCACGGGGCGGTGTGGTTGATCAGTGCGGGTATCTCGAAGATGTTCCTTAAAGGGCTCTGCTAGGAGGCGCCAAGTCTCCCCAGTGTAGAAGAGACCACATCGGGAGCAATGGATACAATAAATGATATTAGTGGATGTGCAGATAAAACTTTGACGGATGTGGAAGACTCCTTTAGGACCTTGGATAAAGGTGAGGGAGGAGGTGTGGGAGCAGGTTTTACAGTTCCTACGGTGGCAGGGGAAAGTGCCAGGATGGGAGGGTGGGTTGTAGGGGGGCATGGACCTCACCAGGTAGTCACGGAGGGAACGGTCTTTGCAGAAAGGGGTGGGGAGGGAAATATATCCCTGGTGGTAGGGTCCTTTTGGAGGTGGTGGAAATGTCGGTAGATGATTTGGTTTATGCGAAGGTTTGTAGGGTGGAAGGTGAGCACCAGGGGTGTTCTGTCCTTGTTACGGTTGGAGGGGTGGGGTCTGAGGGCGGAGGTGCGGGATGTGGATGAGATGCGTTGGAGGGCATCTTTAACCATGTGGGAAGGGAAATTGCGGTCTCTAAAGAAGGAGGCCATCTGGTGTGTTCTGTGGTGGAACTTCTCCTCCTGGGAGCAGATACGGCGGAGGTGGAGGAATTGGGAATACGGGATGGCATTTTTGCAAGAGATAGGGTGGGAAGAGGTATAATCCAGGTAGCTGTGGGAGTCGGTGGGTTTGTAAAAATGTCAGTGTCAAGTTGGTCGTCATTAACGGAGATGGAGAGGTCCAGGAAGGGGAGGAAGGTGTCAGAGATGGTACAGGTAAATTTAAGGTCAGGGTGGAATTTGTTGGTGAAGTTGATGAATTGCTCAACCTCCTCGCGGGAGCATGAGGTGGCGCCAAAGCAGTCATCAATGTAGCAGAGGAAGAGGTGGGGAGTGGTGCCGGTGTAATTACGGAAGATCAACTGTTCTACGTAGCCAACAAAGAGACAGGCATAGCTGGGGCCCATACGTGTGCCCATGGCTACCCCTTTGGTCTGGAGGAAGTGGGAGGATTCAAAGGAGACATTGTTAAGGGTGAGGACCAGTTCGGCCAAACAAATGAGAGTGTCGGTGGAAGGGTACTGTTGGGGACGTCTGGAGAGGGAAAAACGGAGGGCTTGGCTAGCAAAAGTTATACCAGTCAACAGCACTAAATTCAGCCAGCACCTCTTAAAGTGAAGCTGAATTTTGGTTGGAGTGTGTGTTGGAAGAAACTGTAAAAGCAATTTTGACAAGGCAAAGCAAAACAGCAAGCCAACTTCAAGACTGCTGCCGAATACTTTGTATCACTGTCATGATACTGGGATTGACCTACAAGACTAAGTGTGACATCTAAAAGCCCTAGCCAAACTGGAGTCAATTAGAACAAGGGGAAAATCTTTGCTAGTTGGAGTTACAGGTAGCAAAAGGAAAATGGTTGTGCTACAACTGCAGCAACAACTAGTAGAAATCAGACATCAACTTGGAAATAGTTGGCAATCCCTCTAAGCAGGTCTGATTGGTTTTTGATCATGTGCTGAAAATATATTGAACTGTGCAAAGTTTTCCCAAGGTCACAGTATCTGCTGTCAATGCACTGGAGCAGGAATTCAGTGCTGCTGACGTGAAAATTGTGCTCCTTTTGCTGCTGCCTCCAGTTTGCTGCCCTGTTTTCCATTTCACTTACGGTCCCTATGTGCCATTCCCATCCCCACCGTGTCCATTGCAGCTTGCCAACTTGCTCAGTGCTGCAATCAGGGGACAGGCAATATGTGAGGTAACAACAGCTCTCTCCAAGAGGTTTTCTGAGGCAACAGTTTTGCACATACTTTATAAATGGGCAAATTTTATTTTAATTATTGAGGCAAATCTATCTCAAACTTTCAAATGCAGTGGGAAATGAGAAGGGTCGCTCGCTGGAAAATCTGTTGTTGACAATTAAGTGAAACGTTTTGCTGAGGCAGTTACCTGCAGCACCACTTGCAGTGACTGCATGAGCAGTGAGACCACTGCTTTCATTTGCAGTGGCAGCAACTGCATCCTATTAAGAAGGTGTTAGTATAAGTGGTGAACTCTAAAATGGCACTAATGATGTCAAATCAATGTTAAATGCTGATTCATATCAAGACCTTCTGACTAGATTAGATTATTTACAGTGTGGAAACAGGCCCTTCGGCCCAACAAGTCCACACCGACCTGCCGAAGTGCAACCCACCCATACCCCTACATTTACCCCTTACCTAACACTACGGGCAATTTAGCATAGCCAATTCACCTGACCCGCACATCTTTGTGACTGTGGGAGGAAACCGGAGCACCCGGAGGAAACCCATGCAGACACGGAGAGAACGTGCAAACTCCACACAGTCAGTCACCTGAGTCGGGAATTGAACCTGGGTCTCAGGCGCTGTGAGGCAGCAGTGCTAACCACTGTGCCACTGTGCCGCCTACAAACTCTGCCTCTTCTGGCAGTGTTTAGTCTGCATCAAAATGATATCCTGTGTTTGAGGCAGAGTTGACACCTACAACACAGTCAAACTGAGTACTACAATGCGAAAGTTTGCAACTTGGTTTCTCAGGATGGTTCCCATAAAAGTGGGATACGATTTTAAATTGTGAATAGCATAACAATTCAGGGTATAGCCATTCAGTCTGGATTAGTCAAATAGTTAAACAAAAGGTGAAAACAGCATTGAAGGGATTATCTAATTGTGAACAGCAAGGCTGGGGAACAAATTGTTAGAGGTCTTTAAAGTGTTGAAAGAATTTGATAGAGCAGCACAGCGTGAAAGTTCTCACTTTTGTGCTGCAGCGGTAAAGTCCCTGGACTAATAATCCAGAAACCCAGGCAAATTCCCTGGGGGCATGGATTCAAATCTCATTGTGGCAGCTGGTGGAATTTAAGTTTGATGAATTAATTAATCTGAATTAATCTAAATCTGAATGGTGACCATGACACATGATATCATCCATTGTTATGAAAACCCATCTGATTCACTAATATAATTTAGTCAAGGAAATCTACTGGTCTGACCTGCATATGTTTCCAAATGGAATGTAGTGTGCTTGACTCTTAACTTTCATTTGAAATGGTCTAGCAAGTCACTCAGTCTTAGGATAACTAGGAATGAATCAGTGATATCCACATTCCATGAAAGAGTAAAAAATAACTTGTGAGGACGTTCACTAGAGTCACCAACATATGACAGACACCAAGAAATTAAATAGGGAATTCAGGAAAAGAACTTCTTTATTTGGAGACTGGTGAGAATTTGGAACTTACAGGTGGTCCTTCCATAATGCAATGGTTGTGTTCTTGTGCAACCCGGTATTATAGGAAAATTGTGCTTTAGAAACACTGCTTAACATGTTGGTGATATAATCTTGTCATGGCCAACACACATTTTAAAAATTTGCGTTTTAGAAACAATGTCCCCAATTCGTCAAACACGTTACAATGAATTTGCGTTAACTAAACATGTGTTATAATAGAACAACCTGTATTACAAGGATAATGTGAGGTGAATCATACAGTAGCATTTAAGGGGAAGATGGATAAGCATACCAATGAAAATGGAACACGGGTAGTTCTGGGATAACATGACCTTCACCTATAATGTTGCTGAAGAATTAGAGAACGGTATTTTGGAGAACGCTTACCTGTGTTGGTAATAGCGTGATTTCAGTGGGGATGGGGTTGCATACTTCTTTCTGCACACATGCTGATGTGTGCACCAAGATCTCCAAGCCATTCTGCGCATGCGCTGGTGTTCTTGCCATTCTGTACATGCACCAGTGTCTGCGCATTCACGATATTGGGGCTGGTCTTCAAGACGTTCTGCACATGCACCAGGTTCTATGTGCCATGCTATGCATGCGCAATGTTAGCTGAAAAGTCACTATGCTGTTCTGCACATGCGCAACGTGGGCTCCAGTTGTATGCTGTTCTGTGTGTGCACGACGTTGGTGTTGGTCTACATATTTCCGATGACTGCATCGATGTCTCTGCTCCATTCTGTACATGTGCGATGTCAGCGCTGGTCTTCCTGCCGTACCACACATGTGTTGACGTCAGCTGCTGACAGAGCAGCTTTCTGTGAGAGGTACTGTACAGAGAGCAGATTTCTGAGATTTTTTAAATATATTCTGTTAAATTTACTTCTGTTTTGTCAATAGATATGATTTCAACCTTCATTCAGGCTGTGCTATATTTTGTGTTAGACTTTTGAATGATCTTTGAGTAATCGTGAGTGATATTTCTTCCTGGTCTGCCCCTAACCCCATTTTTCCCGTAGGCCCCATTATTTATATTAAGTGATTTTCTATTAGGGGAGGTTTTGCTAGAACACAACTAGCATCATAGGAGAACTACCTTTATAATGAAGAATTAAGCTGATAGATTCTAATTAGGGAAGCTTAAATGAAGCTTTATGGTAACCTGGAGAGATTTGGCTGAATGGCTTGTTTAAGTGCTGTATATTCCCCATTATTTAATGTAAGTATTTCGGAAGTGCAACAAATAGCACTGCTGATTGTGGCATTAAAGCAAAATGAACATTTATTTCACATCAGTAGAATAAAAGCAAAGTTACACAAATATAAACTAAGAACTAAGAAACAGTCAGGCAGCATAAAGTTTGTCAAGATGGAAGATCTAAGCGGTAGAGTTGCTGACACCATCCTCTTTCCTGGTATGAATTGACAGCACGTGCTTTATCTGACGTAATAAACTACTAGGTAGTTGAACAAGGAGAGGCTCTTATTTTAAATAAATTGGAGCTTATTGCCTGCTAGCAACTAGGTACAAGTTACAGTCGTATGATAGAGTGATACTGAGACTGAGAACATCCCAATGCTCGCTTCTATTGTATCCTACTCCATCTTTGAAATAGAAAAATAATCATCCAAGTCCAAATATCATAATTTCATTGTGTGGTGCTTAATGGACTCCTTTGACCCTTTCACCCTTACAACCTTTCACAACAAAATTCAATCTTGACTGAGCTGATTTAGTTTACTTTATCTGTGGTAGTGGTAGGGTGCATTACAACTGACTACATCATTCCTGAGTTAGGGAGGAGGATATAAAACAGTGATCCTGCTTTAGATTGTTCTGCAGAAATCTAAGCTGGTAACTACATCCCTCATGAAGTGGGATAAACTATTTGCTTTTCCAAAGTCTAACTCCAGCTGTGTTCCTGACCACACCCTCTCCCCAGGAGAAAGTGAGGACTGCAGATGCTGGAGATCAGAGCTTAAAAATGTGTTGCTGGAAAAGTGCAGCAGGTCAGGAATGAAGAAGGGCTTATGTCCGAAATGTCGATTCTCCTGCTCCTTTGATGCTGCCTGACCAGCTGCGCTTTTCCAGCAACACATTTTTAAGCACATCCTCTCCCCACCCTTTCTTCAAGCCCAGTTATGTGCATCAAGGCAGCATTAGTCAGAAAGGGAGGACTTGCTCAGACAGGCTCTCTGAGCAGAAACAGACAGATAATTTGATGTTTGCTTAATAATTGTCCTTGCCAGATCATTTTCCATTTGAACCATAGGGCCTGTCTATATGCTCCTGCTGAGAGGCATCTGTTCTCTCTCTTACAGCAGCCCAAGTGTCCAATATTTGAAGAACAGGAACTGAAAATGCATATCCATGAGGAAGAAATTTAATTCGCATCCATCCAATTGTGCTCAATCTTACTCTCCTCCCAGAATTTTACGACCCCTTCAGAAATATTGAGCCTTCTTAAGCATATGGAATATTTAGTAATATATGTCATTTAAATCAAAGGTTACAATGAAATGTTACTTTGTTTGTCAATTCTTACATGCTATTTTTTCTCACAAGACTACTTGGTAGACAATAGCATTTCAACAGTTTTTATGCTACTCCCTAGTGATCATATTAAAATTAGTGCATGTCCTTGTTCTTAAGGAGAATATTTTTTGTGAATTCTAAGAAGCTTTAATTTGCACAGTGGAAAACAAAAGCTTAACAAGAAAATGCGGGAAGCAATCCTTGAGAATTCAATTTTTACTGACTTTTAATATCTAAATCACAGCCTATTCTCTCTATTCTTTTTTTCACTGTTATGACTCTTTGACTCTATGTTACTCAAACTGGCAAGGAAGTACAGAGTTAAAGATGTGAAGGAGAAAAACAAGTAACCAGAAAGCTAAAGACACAAGAGAAAAAGGTCCAAAAAGACAACCAAAAAGGGATTAGATTCCCTCCAGTGTGGAAACAGGCCCTTCGGCCCAACAAGTCCATGCCAACCCTCTGAAGAGCAACCCACCCATCACCCTACATTTACCCCTGACTAATACACCTAACAGTATGGACAATTTAGCATGGCGAATTCCCCTGACCTGTATATCTGGACTGTGGGAGGAAACCAGAACACCCGGAGGAAATCCACGCAGACACAGAAAGAATATGCAAAATCCACACAGTCACCCAAGCCAGGAATCAAACCTGGGTCCCTGGCGCTGTGAGGCAGCAGTGCTAACCACTGAGCCACCGTGCCGCTCCCTGTATGATTACAGTAAATCATTAATATTAAGTGGGTAGATTTTCAAATTGTCACCTAAATATAAGCCTGTCAGCTACATACATCAATCAACAGAAATGAATATTAGATGGTCTGTTTGCAATTTAAAATCTCAGATCAATAGTTTTAATTTATAAATGCAAATAAAAACATACCAAGAAAGAAGGTTTTGCAAAAGTAATTTCATTAAGTGCCTGCTCTAAATCAATAGTATACTATAGATTTCATTTTGTCTCCTCAAAGCAGGAATAACGAAGCCACATTCTTACTAGTATGGAGATTTCCTGAGAGGGATTACAACATAGCCTATGAACTATCCTTGCAATATTATATTCCTCTTGAATTAGAGGGCATTGTAATTCTCACAGATTTGCAGTGCTCAACAATCCAGCAAAACTGCATTAGTTCTAAATGGAAGACCACTGCAGTTTACAGATTTAGCACAGAACTGACCTACTTGGGTGACTGCTTAAAGGACTTTAAAATTCTGATGCAAAAATGAAATGCTAACTCGTTGGCTTTCTCTTTAGCTATGTGATAATTTTATTTGATATTGATTGTGTTTGAAATATATCTAAATATTTTAAGTTCATTACATTTTATTTCTGTCCTAAAAATGGTTATTCCCGACAGCAACCCTCCATCACTGTGTACAAGTAACCACTTTTCCAATATGACAGTCTGTTGATAAACGGTTCAGCAGGAGCAACGTAACAGCTAAGCCCAATACACTTGACAACAAAGCCTCATATGGTGCTAGTAGTGTCCGAAGCATTGGGTTCAACTCCCACTTGCTCCAGGCATGTGTCATAACATATCTGAACAGGTTGATTAAAAACATCTATACTTGTCATCATAGATCATTGAAGAGGAAAACTAGATTGATTTCCCCCCTTATAGCCTCGGGGTTGAAGTCAATAAAATTACCTTCATTGCCACTCTTTGAGCACAGGATTGACTATGTAATCAATCAATTCCCTTAATTCTTCTAGCATCCCATCAGTCTACTCTATGAACGGTACCTTAGAGTATTTCATTACTTTTAAGAGGTAATAATAATGCAAATGACAACGCAAATGGAATTATACAAAGTAAATGAGAAGGAAATTATAGAAATTTTTATTTCATAAATTTATTTCACAAATACAGATTTGTTGTCTTGAAATTCAAGATCTGACTATTGTGTTCAAACTCTCTTCAAATGTATTAAAATACTTCACCATGAGAATGACAGCTCTGGTAAGTTTCAGTTACTGACCTGATAGACTGAATTATTACAGTAATGAATCACTTAATGTATCATCATTGCAAAGTCTGTATAAAAGCATCATATGTCTTTTGTGATTATATATTTTGTACAGCTCAAAAAGGGCTCGATTGAGTGCAGTTAAAAGGAATACTTAATCTGTAACTTGTACAATATTATGTTTTGAATTAACAGAAGTTATTTAGCTATAGAGGCTACACCACTCTGATTTTCTTCAGAGAGTCTGCTAGTTTTCAAATGAATTCTGGAAGGAGTCTGATGGGAACCAGCAGAAAGTGGCAGTGTATCATTCGCACCAAGTCCTAACTGTTTCTGGGATTTTTAGGTGCATTTATAAGGCACTAAAACTTTGCCTGCTGGACACACTTTCCTCATTCCTGATGAAGGGCTTATGCCCGAAACATCGAATTTCCTGTTTCTTGGATGCTGCCTGACCTGCTGCGCTTTAACCAGCAACACATTTTCAGCTCTGATCTCCAGCATCTGCAGACCTCACTTTTTACTGCTCCTTTTAATTAAAATCATTATGGGGGATGGCCATAATCTGAGGGAAAGGAGAAACAGGCACCTTAATTAAAATGCCCATGGACCTAACATAATTTGTGGGCCAATAATCTCTAATAGATGGACACAAAAAAGATGTTGTGAAACTTGAAAGGGTTCAGAAAAGATTTACAAGGATGTTGCCAGGGTTGGAGAATTTGAGTTATAGGGAGACGCTGAATAGACTAGGGCTGTTTTACCTGGAGCATCGGAGGCTGAGGGGTGACCTTATAAAGGTTTATAAAATCATGAGGGGCATTGATAGGATAAATAGACAAAGTCTTTTCCCTGTGGTGGGGGAGTCCAGAACTAAGGACATAGTTTAGGGTGAGAAGAGAACGACATAAAAGAGACCTAAGGGGCAACTTTTTCACAGAGAGGGTGGAATGAGCTGCCAGACAAAGTGGCAGAGGCTAGTACAATTGCAACATTTAAAAGGCATCTGGATAGGTATATGAATAGGAAGGGATATGAGCCAGGCGTTGGCAGATGGGACTAGATTACTTACCGTGTGGAAACAGGCCCTTTGGCCCAACAAGTCCACACCGACCCGCTGAAGCGTATACCACCCAGACCCATACATTTATCCCTTCACCTAACAACTAGGGGTAATTTAGCATGGCCAATTCACCTAACATTTTTGTATTGTGGGAGGAAACCGGAGCACCCAGAGGAAACCCACACAGACACGGGCAAACTCCACCGAGTCGTCTAAGGCAGGAATTGAACCTGGGTCTTTAGCGCTGTGAGGCAGCAGTGCTAACCTGCCGCCCACGGGTTGGGATATCTGGTCAGCATGGACAAGTTGGACTGAAGGGTCCGTTTCTGTGCTGTACGTGTCTATGACTCTAAGTGGGGTTTATGAGTTGGGGGAAAAGTGCGAAGCATAGCCAGGCCAGGGAGGTGCTGTGCCACAGAACCCATAAATGTAAGTGCTTCATGGAGTATTTACATTGAGAAACTCTCCCTAGGCACCAGTTTTATCAGCTGTGCAGCAGGCAGTTGCATGCATCAGGAATATACAGTCATCCACTTCCCCATTCAAATTGGTGCTGTTCCACAGAAGCCATAAACCCCAGGGATCAGATTCCTGGTATTAACAGCAGGATTAAATACTGCTGTTTTACTTATTTATTTACCAGCTGATATATTTATAGCAACAATAGATGGTACCTCTGAACAACCAAGAGATTATTTACATTTATAGAGCAGTCCCATAAATGTGTGCTGTATGTTTGCATAAAGCAGCAAAATTCAGTCCAGTTGCTCCCATTTATATGAATCATTGTCATAGCAAGTCACAGCTGCCATCACATCATTACATTGACAATTCCATACCTGAGGATCTAATTTGAGCAGTTGTTTTTAACTACAAATCTCCAATTATCTTTTACTTTTTTAGTTTATTGATTGCATATCAGAGTTCCTTTTTAAAAAAACAAAATCCATGGACCAGGATCCTGAATTAGGATGAATAGTAATTACTTTGATAGAGAAACGTAGCTGCAAATGCATTTGTTCCAGTTCTCAAATCAGGACAAAATGCCAGCTGCTAAGCCAGAGGAACTGGATCCAACTTGTCCAATGTGATTTATTAGAGTTTCTATTTTTGCCTCAATGCTGCTATTAAAATACTAATCAACTCTGACAGAACATCGTAGCCAAATTAAAAATAATCAACAGCCTAGTCTGATCAAGTATGTGAATTGTACGTTGACGTATTTTGCAGTTTTAAAATTATAAATAAAAATGCCATTGCTCTCATCTATAATCTCAAAGGAGACTGATCCTGCAGCACTAATGACTTAATCAACAACTAGATATGCAGTTTTCTTTTCATTATCTTTTCCCCAGGTTCTATCAGAGAAAACCGGCCCTAAGGACATTTTAAATAACCTTCATATTTGGATATCATGCATGACTGGGTTCTGATTTCAATACACTGTACTTACTTTACATTGATGAATGAAATAAATGGTCTATCAAATTCAGCCTCAAGGGATAACTGCCATACTAATAATTTCTCAGCCACAACCCAAATAGGCCAATTGTATTCTACACAAGCAGAAGCAAGCATAGACTAAGGTTTTAAATATATTGATACTGACAAAAAATTCCACCCCACACAACAGGAAAGCTGAACTCAGAGGACAGATTCTTCCCAGAAGCAGAACAATGTGGAAGTGGTGAGGAATTTGTGAGTTGGCCAGAAAGTAGCTTCCTGATGACGTGAGCAAAAAGTCCCATTTCCCAATCCAATGCTGAGTGGAAAGATGCGATTCTCAGTGGTGAGCAGTGAGAGGACTATTTACAAGCATTAACATTTCCATTATAATGTCATTGTACCTCATTGGTATGCAGTTTCCCATTCTCTCAGCCATCAGATAGAAACCATATGGCAACTATTCCCAACATGCAAGTTAGAGTACCAACCTGTAGACTCCAGCTACAGCTCACTCCTCTGGCTCTCCATTAGTCACCAATATCACAGGGCAACTGCACACATTTCCTATCCAGCAGGACCTCAAGAACTCTGTCAGCAAAGTAGGATGCCAATTTACTTCTGCTTGATACAGCTGGGTAATTGACAGGAACTACGCAGGACAGTTGCAGCTAGCCAGGGCTTGATGAGGTGAACCAGACTGCGCTTTAAAGATGGTGCTCACGAGGAATCTCAGGAGGTTCTGGCAGTGACCAGTACTTCTGTCTCAAGGGATTGAGAGAATATGGTGAGGTGGTGTCATAAGTGTGTGCTGCATTGATAATGCAATGAGTTTGGGAAGATAGTATGCAAAAAGTCCATGAAATTCACCAAAATTGATACTAAGCAGATTTCTGGTCAAATTAAGCCCAGAAAATCCAGAAACCAGCATAACAAGCACTAAATATATGGCTCTAGACCAGTCTCCTCTCCTTCCCGTAAGGAGAAGAAAAAATCGAACATGAAAATATATTCAAAAAAGCTGGTACCAAGGACAGGGTGTGAACTAATTTACTCAAGTTCTGCCTAAAATTAGATGAAACCTAAACTATTAGCTGACAATACTCCACACACTTATTTTAAAATTATATATTTGACAGTCTACACCACGAAGACAACAGAGACAGAAAGGCGGGGGCTCAATTTTGCAGCTGGAATTGTTTTGTGTTCTGATATGTGTTCGCAAGTAGCTCTTGATCATGGGGGACCAGTGGAGCAGACAAGGATTTCAGTGATTTGAGTTGGCATTGCTAATATCAGTTACATTTTATGTAAGCCATCAAGATAAAAACAACTTAGTGTTTTATTTCAACTTTTAAATAAAGTGTCATTATTAATCTGTTTGTTCCTGTGAAGTGAGTGATGATAGCTTTTGCTCAGTCCCAAGTAAGGCTTTTTATTGAATTTACTTATGATAAGAGAAACAATTGTTGACTCTTCAATCAATTGGGTTAAAGGAAACTGTTAAATGCATAATGATATAGTATGTATTGCTGAGAAACCAAAGCTGAACAGCCTCAGTTGCACTTTAAATTAGAATAGATTCCCTACAGTGTGGAAACAGACCATTTGGCTCCACAGATCCACACCAACCCTCTGAAGAGTAACCCACCCAGACCCATCTCCGTCTGACTAATGCACCTAACACTATGGGCAATTTAGCATGGCCAATTCACCTGATCTGCACATCTTTGGACCCATGGGGGGAAACCGGAGCACCCAGAGGAAACCCACGGATACAGAGGGAGAATGTGCAAACTCCACACAGTCGCCCAAGGCTGGAAATGAACCTAGGTCCCTCGTGCTGCAAGGCAGCAGTGCTAACCACTGAGCTACCATGCCACCCATTCTGTTACAGTAACCAGAATCAGCAATAACTTACTATCAATTCTTGGAAAAGATGTTATGGCTATTGTGATATCTGATAAAATACTTCATAAGGAAATAAATGTGAGCCGCTCGTCACCAAAAATCCAGCTTAGCAACCGAGTAAAGCTATTTTTATTAACATCGACGAGATTATATGTTTTGAAAGGTATCATGTTCAGTTTTTATTTTATCACCATACTGTTTGTTAAACAATAAAACAATTTAGAAGTACCATAATGTAATTAGTGAAGATACAGGAAGCAATTTGCAAGGCAAAATCCCCAGGGGCAAACTGGGGACTCAAAACAAATAATAATTTGCATTTATAAAACATGTTCAATGCAGACAAATAAATCAAGTTCATTTACAGAAGTGAAATTTAAAAAGAATGGATTCCATTCCAAACAAGAGTTATATTTGGATGTGTGGTCAAAAGCCTGGTTGAAGAGCTGGATTTTAAGAACGGTCTTAAAGTAGCAGCATGTGATATGGAGGCAGAGCAATTATTTATTGAAGACTTTTAAAATTTATTTCAAAAATATACTTTGTTCATAGAAATCTTTTGATATCTGTACAGTTAGTGATGCCGTTCATATATACATTACATATCTTTACATACAGAGATCAGACTGAATCATTTGTACATACAAGTCTGTATGTTGACCATCCAGATGTTTAGCTGAGACATCAGCGGAGCCCAATTACCGAGTGGCCCCCCCATTGTTCTTCGGCAGGCAGACCTTACATGGTGGTCTTTCCCCATCGCGCCTTGGTGGCAGCTGCCCCAAGCTTCAGCATGTCCCTCAGAATGTAGTCCTGGACCTTGGAATGTGCCAGTCTGCAACACTCAGTCAGGGTCACCTCTTTCAGCTGGAAGACCAACAGGTTTCGGACAGACCAAAGAGTGCCTTTCACCAAGCTGATGATCCTCCAGGCACAGTTGATGTTCGTCTCAGCGTGTGTCCCAGGGAACACACCGTACAGCTTGGAATCCCACAAGATGAAGCTGCTTGGGATGAATCTTGACAAACACCACTGCATTCCCCTTCAGACTTACTTTGCATAGACACATTCCAGAAGGAAGTGTGTGACAGTCTTGTCCTCTCCACAGCTGCTTCGAGGGCAGCGTGCAGTGCGGCAGAGAGTCTGGGCATGCATAAAGGATCTCACAGGCAAAGCCTGTCTCACAACTAGCCAAGCCATGTCTTGGTGCTTGTTGGAAAGTTCTGGCAATGAGGCATTCTGACAAATGACTTTGACAGTCTGCCCAAGAAACTGCCCAACAGGATCTGCCCTCTCCTTTTCCCAAAGGGTCTCAAGGACACAATGTGCTGACCACTTCCTGATGGACTTGTGGTCAAAGGTGTTTTTCTTTATAAATTTCTCCATGAAGGACAGGTGATACGGAAGGGTTAAACTACTTGGAGCATTCCGTGGCAGTGAGGCCAGGCCCATCCTTCGCAACATTGGGGACAGGTAGAACCTCAGTACGTAGTGACACTTGGTGTTTGCGTACGGGGATCCAAGCACAGCTTGATGCAGCCACACACAAAGGTGGCCATCAGGGTGAGGGTGGCATTGGGTATGTTTTATCCCCCTTTGCCCAGATTTTTATACATGGTGTCCCTTCGGACCCAGTCCATGTTTGATCTCCACATGAAGTGGAAGATGGCCTGGGTGACTGCTGCGGCACAGGTTCTGGGAATAGGCCAAGCCTGTGCCATGGATACCAACACTGGGAGTACCTCACAGCTGATGACCAGGTTTATACCCACGATGGAGAGCGACCGTTTCTCCCATCTGCACAGTTTCTGTCTCACTTTCCTGATATGCTCCTCCCAAGACTTGGCACACACCCCATCCCCTCCAAACCAAATACCCAGCACCTTCAGGTGGTCAGTCCTGATGGTGAGGGGAATAGAGGATTGGTTGGCCCAGTACCCAAAGAGCATGGCCTCGCTCTCATCTCTGTTTACCTTAACCCCCGAGGTCCACATGAGTGGTCACATATGCACATGAGTCTGTGCACGGACAGCGGATCCAAGCAGAAAACAGCGACGTCATCCATGTACAGGGAAGCCTTAACCTGTAGGCCCCTGTTGCCAGGGATAGTCACCCCTCTCAGGCTTTGAGACCCACACATTGATTGACACTGCACTGACAATGTTGGTGTAGAGCAGTCGGATCCAGTTGCAGATTCCCTCCCCAAAGCCCATTTTGGAGAGAACATCGCTCATGTACTTGTGTGATATCCTGTCGAAGGCTTTCTTCTGGTCCAGGCTGATGAGGCAGGTGTCCACCCCCCTGTCCTGCAGGTAGATGATCGTGTCCCTGAGGAGTGCGAGATTCTCAGTGATCTTCCTGCCCGGTACAGCACAGGTTTGGTCAGGGTGAATCACTGATCCCAGAGCAGACATAACCTGGTAGGCGATGATCTTTGACAGAATTTTGTAGTCTACGTTTAACAGTGAGATTGGTCTCCAGTTTCTAATTTCCTCCCTCCCCGTTCTGCTTGTAGATGAGGGTGATGATGCTGTTCCTTCGCCACTACACACACACACACACACACACACACACACACACACACACACACTCTCTCTCTCTCTCTCTCTCTCTCTCTCTCTCTCTCTGATGATGGGCCTGCCCTCCTAGAAATGACTCTTTCAGAGAGGACAGCTGGTGAGTTTCAGGTACATCCAGAAAAATATATGTCTTGATAACAACAAATGCTGGAGATCACAGTGGCTCAGACAGCATCTGTAAAGAGAGACCAAGTTAATGTTTCTAATCTAGATGACTCTCATCAGAGTTGAAGGGAAATGTGGAAGGAACTGTACTTATGCTACAATTTGGGAGGGAGGGTGTTGGGGGAGTGGGTGTAGGGTGCATGATGGAGAAAAGATGTTGATAGTTCAGATTTAGTGTTTGGAATGTGAGAATGGCAGAACAATGGTGTGCCTTATCGCCAGACTTGAAAGGATTGTCAGCGGAATGCAGGGGGGGGGGGGGACATGATAACAAGCTAAAAGAAAGGGAAGAAATGAGAGTTGGTTCACAATTTGAAGGTGTCAAACTCAATATTAAGTCCAGAAAGATGTAAAGTACCCTGTCTGCTAGTTTGCACTGTGATTCACTGGAACATTGCAGCATGCTGAGAACAGACAAGTGGTCATGTGATTAGGATACTGTGTGAAAATGACCATGACTTGGAGATGCCGGTGTTGGACTGGAGTGTACAAAGTGAAAAATCACACAACACCAGGTTAGAGTCCAACAGGTTTAATTGGAAGCACACTAGCTTTCGGAGCGACGCTCCTTCATCAGGTGATAGTGGAGGGCTCGATCGTAGCACAGAATTTATCGCAAAAATTTGCAGTGTGATGTAACTGAAATTATACATTGAAAAATTGATTGGCTGTTAAGCCTTTCATCTGTTAGAATACAGTGATAGTTTCACTTCTTTCATGTGTAAATCACAAAAACTTTTTTAAAACTAAAATTAAAATAAATTAACTTTTAAAAAAGGTTTTGTGATTTACACATGAAAGAAGTGAAACTATCTCTGTATTCTAACAGATGAAAGGCTTACAGACATATTACCTTTGTAACACAGCTTCAAAAATAAGTACAAGTTTCTCACCATCTCAGTGACATAGATTCTAGAAAATAAATGACAATTTATGTTAATATGTATCTGGTATGTTCTTCAATGTCTACAGCTTGATTAAATGTCTCTACTAAACAAAATGTTTCTATTCATGAGTTAGTAATTTTATTTATTTTACTTAATAATGAACACTCACTATGCAGTATTCCAGCTTATGTGGTCAACAATAGTCAAACAATCTAAAATCATAAAAACAGGAAGTAAGCATAAGAGTTGTCAACAACCTTCATTTTCACTTTCTACAGCTAATTTGGCACGGCAATTATTCATTTTAGTCAAACTGGTGTTCATAGGAACACCATGGCTTCAGGCATCTTTCATACATATAACAATTTTCTTTTTCTAAAAATAAAGTACTTATCTATCACCTTTCACAGCAACCTGAAAGTGCGCACAATGTTCTCTACAGCAAATGAAATACTTTTGAAGTATAGCCACTTGTAGAAAACACGGCAACCAGGTAACCCAAACATAAGTGACTTTAAACCATCATTAGTTAATTATAACATTGTTTGATGAGCAATAAGATAACTCCCTTGCTCTTCTTCAGAATGTTTTTAAGTTCACCAGTGAGGAGAAAGGGTTTCCTTGAAACATTCAATAAGAAAGTCAATACCAGTGGGGTCCTTACCAGTAGTTTAAATCTGAATTTACATTTAACCTGAACATAGTGACATTTGCAATATGATTTTGTAGGTCAGCAGTTCTCAAGTACTTTACTTAAATAACCATTCTTTGAAATTTATGAGCTTTTTGGCTTTATACATAAATGCTGTTCTTCCTATCATTACAATAGTGATTAAAGTTCAAAGGCACTTATTTGACATTAAGTTATTTTGGGGCATCCTGAGGTCATGAATAATTCAATAGAAACCCAAGTTGCTTCTTTTTCCTTCTCTCAGTAGACGCATTGAAGTTGAGTGCTATCCTATACTCATCTGATCTCTCCACATACGCACTTTACAGCTGGGATTGTTTACTAATGAACAGAAGCAGAAATCTTAACTGATAAATATTCATATTTTCTCCAAGGTGTTAACGTATCAAGGTATCAAGGTGTTACTGTATAAATTTCCATTTTCTCTGCACAGTGGCATATTGTGTACACAATTATAGACAAGTTGAAATGGTGTTAATTAACTTAATTGGTCAAATACTTATTCCTTTATATTCCTAAGAAAGTTTAGCTTGTTTTTTTGTGTCACAAGTAAACTATTTACTTCACATGCAGCTGCATGTGAAGATGGCCAGCTCTTTTCCTCTCAGCCCAACAAACCTTTGTGAAACAAGTTGTCCCCAAATAGCAATCTACTGATTTGTGTTTTGAACCTGGCTCTATAATGTGTAAAAAAAAGTGTAAAGTTTAAAATAAAACCTTGTCCATTGAAAAAAACCAAGCCCTCACTCTGTAACCCTATCCAGGACCAAGTTACAGTAAATGTATACATCGGGTATTACTAGTTTTCCTTTGGATCTGGCCACAGCCGAGCTAAGTTTCTAGTAATTTGCCAACAGATTTATGCTGGGCTCATGTAGTGCAGTGGTAGTGTCCCTACCTCTGAGCCAGAGACTGGCGTTGAAGTCCCACCTGCTCCAGAGGTGTATCATAACATGTTTGAACAGATTGTTTAAAAATATCCATTACTAGTATTGGATCTTGTAACACAGTGATGGTGTCGCATCTCTAGGCTTGATGTCCTACCTGCTCAGGAGGTGTGTCAAAACATGCCCAAACCGGTTGATGAAATATTTTAAGGAACTTATGCATCAATATCCAAGGCCTGAGATCATTAACCTCCAACAACCACTACCATCTTCCTTAGTGCTAGATATGACTCCGACATTTGCTACCAGTAGCTTGTAACATTCTCTAATTATTATGCACAATGTACAGCTTGACCTGGAGCCATTAACAGAGGGTTTAATAACAAACTTTATCAGAGAACTTGCAACAAATCATGCTTCTAATTTATTCAATCCTGGCTACTTGATTTCTTGAAGACTTATAACGTAATTGGGTGAGTGCTTTAGTTGAAATAACAGACTATTGAATTTCATGGTTTACTAAATATTTTGCCTATTTTACATGAGGTTGCCATAATGCTATTTACTGATATACAAAATATTCTTCAGATGCATCAGTCAGTGTATTTCACCAACAACTGACAGAAGACCGTTCCTTTGATACAAGTTTCCGAAACATCAAACAAGTCTACTTCAATCCTTCCAGTCTGAAAACAATATGGTTTTAGAAAGCAACAGCCAGAACAATTTACAATAGAGAAAATAGAAGATGACATAAAGGAATATAAATAAATATAAAGTATGAACATTTCATCAATCTATTATCCACTTTTAAAAACAATTACATGACAAGCTATGAATTCAACACACTCAATTCTTGGGAAAATTACATCGAGTCACACAGCATGGAAACAGATCCTTCAATCCAACTCATCCACGTCAATCAAGTTTCTCAAAACTAAACTAGTCCCACTTGCCTCCATTTGGCCCATATTCCTCTAAACCTTTCCTATTCATGTATTTGCCCAAATGTCTTTTAAATGTTGAAATTATACCTGCATCTAGCACTTCCTCTGGCAGTTCATTCTATATATGAACAACTTCCGTGTGAAAAAGTTGATCCTCAGAGAAAAATGGACATTTCTCATGTATAATGACTTTTTGGCATTTATTTTAAAGTTTGTAGCTTCTCTGTATGACAGTTTTAAATATTATGAAAAGTTTCTTCTTTTCCATATGAAAGGATAATGACTTAGAGAAAGCCAGGAAGAAGGATGAATATGCATGTTAGAATACACATAAATTGCAGGAGATGGGATTTTGTGAGTGGATCAATAAAAGAATCAAAAAGCACAAAGTAATTTGGGAAGATATTTTAACCAAACAATGGATGTGGCTTCAGGGTATTCTTATCAAAAGAGTTAACTGGCTTTGATAATGCACCACATATATAATAAAAAAGGTAAGAACATTTATTTCCTCCTCCTCAGTATCTTAAAAGCATAACCTGTAACATTCATTATTTAGCACATGAATGATCACACCCAGAAATAGGTTGTCAGCCTTTTATTAAACAATAAACTTCAGTTCACAAAATCAGAGTTAAATTAAAACCTTGTTTGATGGATGATTTCATTTTCTATATTATATTTGAAACAAGCATTTCACCCTACAGTTTCTGAACCCAATTAAATAATACATCAAGCAAATGGGAAGGATTTCCTGGGTTAACTTTAGCTGTTTCATCAAACATGTGACAGAAATACAGAATATATAGGTTATTGTACTAAAGTACAATATTTAAATCATTCACATGCACTTGACAAATCACAATAAACTTTAGGATTAATTTGCAACCCTACTAATGAATTATTATAAGCTCCTATCTAAGTACCCACATTTAATGTGTATTTAATGGTGCAGCAGGCCACTGTCCCTTCCTGTTTCAAGGGGGCCAACATTATCCCTGTGCCAAAGAAGGCTAATGCAGCATGTCTCAATGACTACTGCCCAGTGGCCCTAACCTTGGTGGTCATGAGGTGCTTTGAAAGGCTGGTCTTGGCATTAATCATCTTCAGCCTCCCCAATACTCTTGACCCACTCCAATTTGCCTATTGGATAAACAGATCCATGTCTGACGCCATATCACTTGCCCTTCACTCCTCCCTCGAACATTTTGTCACCAAGAACAGCTACGTAAGAATCCTACTCATTGACAACAGTTCAGCTTTCAATGCTATTATCCCCTTGAGACTGATTACTAAACTTAGGGATCTCGGACTAAGCCCCGCTAGCTGCAACTGGATCCTCAGTTTTCTGATCCATAGGCCACAATCAGTGAATATTGAGGACAATATATCATCCTCACTAACACTCAACGCTGGAGCCCCCCAGGAGTGCATACTCGGCCCCCTACTGTACTCAGTGTATACCCATGACTGCGTCGCCAAATACCAAACTAATGCCATTTATAAGTTCACTGATGACACCACCATAGTCGGTCAAATCTCAGATGGCGATGAAACAGACTACAGTTGGGAGGTGAAAGACCTGGAAAAATGGTGCACTGAGAACAACCTAACTCTCAATGCTGACAAAACCAAGGAACACATTATTGACTTACGGCAGGATATTACTCATACCCCCCTACACATTAACAGCACAGAGTGGAGAATGTCAAGCTCTTGGGAGTGGTCATCCACAACAAGCTTTCTTGGACTCTTCATGTGGACGCACTGGTTACAAAGGCCGAACAATGTCTCTTCTTCCTCAGGCAGTGGAGGAAATTTGGCATGACAGTGAATACCCTTGTCAACTTTTATAGGTCCGCCATTGAGAGCATTCTGTCTGGATGTATCACTACCTGATATGGCAACTGTACCATTCAAGATCGGAGATGGTTACAGAGAGTGGTGAACTCAGCCCGGCCAATTGCAAAGGCCAACTTCCCATCTATAGAATCCGTCTACCAGACCCACTGTCAAGGAAAGGCCTCCAGCATCCCACCCTGGCAATGTTTTTATACAACCTCAACAATTGGGGAGAAGATACAGAAGCCTGAACACACGCACCAGCCTGTTTTGAAACAGTTTCTATGCTACTGTTGTTAGAATACTGAATGGACTCACAAACTCTTAGCATTTGCCTATATCTGTGTTTTTGTTTTTGTTGCTGTTTACCTATTATTTACTTAACTATGCTACTTAACTCTGTGATCTGCCTGTATTGCTCGCAAGACAAAACTTTTCACTGTGCCTCGGTGCATGTGACAATAAATTCAATTCAGTTCAATTCAATCAAATTGGATTGTTCCTGAAAACATGAACAGGGATCACAATGAGTGATTAACTACGCCTGTTAGTTAAAATTGCATGACAACCTTTGTGGGACCTCCTCATCAAAATGAATGCTGCATGCTAGTCATTAGGCGAAAGTGAGGACTGCAGGTGTTGGCAATATGCTGGTCATTGGCTACTTACACAAGAAAGGATCTAAAATCATAATATGCAACAAAATACATATAAACAACAAAGCACAATTAAAAATAGTGTCCACCTCTTTAAGGGGTTAGTGGCGGAGGTGCTTGGTACATCATGGATGCAGCAGATGTTTGGAATCATGCAGGAAGTATCCTGGGAAACAGTGAGGAATGATAGCAGCTTGGGAGAGAAAGAAGGGTCTAATTTGTTCTGGTGCTGCATTGGAAGTTTTACTGCTGGAAGAGGAGGAAAGTTATCTCCTATACTCAATGGGGTAGGAAGTCCTACAGATACACAATCAGATGTCTTGGGTACAGATTATTTTAGAGGCACATACCAGGAGTCAAGTATTGAGATTTTAAATGTAATAGAATGAGATGCTCTGTAAATGTTTGATAATATCACATGCATTACCAAGGTCAGTGAATGCATCTGCAAATGCCATATCAATTGCAATGCCAGCCTTGGCCACTGCTCAATTCACCACACAACATCTACTAACAATTTCTATTAATCAGGACTTGTAACTAATATTCATAACTTCCCTGACCCGTGTATACTTAGCATTGTTGCAAGACTCACACTTTACTATTTTCCAGTTATTCAACATAACGGTGACATCACACACACACTATTACACCAAATTGACTGGCATACTTCACCTAGTATGCAATCAGAGGCAGCAAATAGTAACAAGCATCTCCACATGCCTAGCACTATGGGGAACAGTGTTGATCTTTACTGGAATTGTTATTGCTGGTGTGGTGACCAGTAGTTGGGCTGAAGTCATTGATGATGGTAGTATCCTTCTGACTGCTTCTGCTTATCATATCCCAATTCCCCTTCAATTCACTATTTATTTTGATTTACAAACTGTAAGCAGTATAATCATGCTCCTCTTATATTGCCCCCTTCCATCATGGTATACTTACTCATCCGTGTACCATTTTTTCTGACAGCTACGAAGAAGAAAAATCTGATCAGGTAATGGGAGAACACAAGAAATAGAAACAGGACTCAGCCATTTGGTCATAGAACCTGTGCTACCATTCCATAAGAGTGTGCCTGATTTGATTGTAGTCTTATCTTCACTTTCCTGCCTGGCTATCGTAATCCAGATGAGAATGATGATGAAGACATAACATCATCACTTGATTTCATAATCTCAGTTGATAGCTCTGATACTAACATCATGTATTTCAGAGATAGATCAGAGCCAGAATATTTACATTATGAGATAATGGGCTTGAGACAACTGCCACCAAATCCGGAAGCAAGTGTAACACAGGTGTCAGTTCACCAGACAGTGACGCATTAGTTTGATGCAGAAACCTTAGACCAACCTACTGATAAATGCTGATGGTACATATAACGTAAAGCTTGGTAGATTAGGAAACTATCAATAAATCTGTGGTCAAAGACCAGACGTATGGAGGTGTCCAGCATCAGGAGTGCTTTGCATACAACTTAAAGTCCATCCTTTCCAGCAAGGAGGTAATCAGAAGTCTATACACATATGTAAAGGCCCAACTATGGTACAGCATTTGATGGCTGTTGATGGCACAAACAGTATGCTCAGTCCATGCTAATCTCTAGGCATTGAGACTGGAATATAGTGAGCACTGTTTGGAAAGCCTCAGTGACAAACCCAGAAGCAGCAGTGAATGGCAAACTATGAGGTGCTGCAAATATCTCCAGCTCCAGCCTGGAAGGTATCAGTCACGAAAGATGTCACTTTCATAAACCCCTGGCAATGCAGTTCTTGCTCAGCTCTAAATTGCAGCTGTGGCTAAAGCAAGTGATTGATTTCACTTGCATGTTATTATTGAAGTCATTTGTCTTTGGAGAATTTGTGATTTCCGAAATAGGTGAATAGGGCAGATAAACGCATGATTCAAGAATTGGTAAAAGAGGGAGGTTATTAGACTCCTGAATCACCAAAGTTGTTCTGGGGAAGGTAGGATCTGTACAAGCAGGATAGTCTGCACCTGAACCAGAGTGGGACCAACATTTCTGCAAGTGGGTTTGCTATTGCTGTTGGGAGGAATTAACCAGTCCAGCAGCTGGAGAGGACATATTGTGTTACTACAATAGGGACCCCATTTACTTTAGTAAAGGAAGCAAGACAAAGGAAGGTCTACCATGTGAGTTTCAAGGGAGTAAGTTGAGGCTGGACTGTCTCTAATTTAATGTTAGGAATACTATATGTTACATGGATATGTTAATGTCATGGATTGACACATGCAATTGTAATATTGCAGCAGTCATAAAGACATATTATTACAACTCAATATTCCAGAGTATATGATCTTCAGGCAGGACAGGAAGGGTGTAAAAGAGAAGATGGTGCCGCAATATCAATTAAGAAGTCAGTTATTACAGTCAGGTGGGGCAATATCTTAGAAGCATCTTCAAATGTGGATTTGTGGGAAGAGGTTAGGAATGAAAAGGGAGCAGACATACCGCTGGGAGTGTATAGTATACCTACAAACAGTTGGCAGGCAGTAGAGGAGCAGATATGTTAACAATGCATTGAAGTATGTATCAACCATAATAAAGTAATTATGTTAGAGGCTCTCATCTTCCTCAACATTAATTGGGATAACAATAGTGTAAAGGGTTTAGAGGGACAAAATTCTTGGAATTCTTGGACAGCTTTGCATCTCAACATATAGAAGGTCCAACCAAAGACCTAATTCTGGGGAACGAAGCTGGATAGATGTTTGAGGTGGTAGTGGGAGAGCATTTTAGTAATAGCAAGAACAACACATGCATTTTAAGTTTATTATGGAAAAAGAGAAGGATGATCTGTTAAAAAAAGGGTTTTGGATTGAGGAAAGGTCGATTTTATTTAAATAAACCAGGATTAGGCCAAAGAAGAATGGGAACAGCAACTTGTGAATAAATACATGACAGAACAATAGGAGTGTTTGGAGAGGTTGGGGGCTTTCAAATTGAATTGTTGAGAATTCAGGCCCAAAATGTTGTTTCAGGTGAAATGTAGGAGCAACAAGCCTGGAGGACCCTGGATAAGGAGGAATAGAGAAACTTTTAACAGGTACCAAGGAGAACAATTAGAAACATAGGACCATAGGAACACAGGAACAGGAGTACGCTATTCAGCTCCTTGAGCCTGCTTTGTCATTGAATAAGATCATGACTCATCTGTTGGCTAAATCTATATGCCTGCTTGGGCCCATGCCTCTTCTTTAATAAAAAAATGTTTACCTAAGATTTAATTTTAACAATTGAATTAGCATCAACCGCTCTTGAGGAAGAGCATTCCAAACCTTCACTATTCTTTGCATGCAGAAGTTCTTTCTAACATCTTTCCCGATTGAATTGACCCAAATTCATTTTCCTGGAGCATTGGAAGCTGAGGGCTAACTTTATTGAAGTTTATAAAATCATGAGGAGGATACATGAGGTGAATAGCCAAGATCTTTTTCCAGGGGTAGGTCAGCACAAAACTAGAGGGCATAGGTTTAAAGTGAGAGGGGAAAGATTTAAAAGGGACATGAGGGGCAATGGTTTCATGCAGAGGGCAGTGCGTATATGGAATGAACTACCAGATGAAGTGGTAGAGATGGGTATAATTACAACATTTAAAAGACAACTATAGACCAGTGAGCCTGACGTGGGTGGTGGGCAAGCTGTCAGAGAGAATCCTGAGGGATAGGATGTACATGTATTTGGAAAGGCAAGGACTGATTTGTGCTTTGTGCATTGACTATTATGTCTCACAAACTTGATTGAGTTTTTTGAATAACTAACAAAGAGGATTGATAAGGGCAGAACGGTAGATGTGATCTATATGAACTTCAGCATTTGACAAAGTTCCCATGGGAAACTGGTTAGCAAGGTTAGATCTCATGGAATACAAGGAGAACTAGCCATTTGGATACATAACTCGTTCAAAGGTAGAAGACAGAGGGTGGTGGTGGAGGGTTGTTTTTCAGACTGGAGGCCTGTGACCAGCGGAGTGCCACAAGGATCAGTGCTGAGTCCACTACCTTTCGTCATTTATATAAATGATTTGGATGTCAGCATAAGAGGTGTAGATAGTAAGTTTGCAGATGATACCAAAATTGGAGGTATTGTGGACAGAGAAGAAGAATACCTCAGATTACAATGGATCTTGATCAGATGGGCCAGTGGACTGAGGAGTGGCATTTAATTTAGATAAATGCGAGGTGCTGCATTTTGGGAAAGCAAATCTTAGCAGGACTTATACACTTAATGGTAATGTCCTGGGGAGTGTTGCTGAACAAAGGGATCTTGGTGTGCAGGTTCATACCTTCTTGAAAGTAGAGTCGTAGGGAGATAGGATAGTGAAGAAGGCGTTTGGTATGCTTTCCTTTGTTGGTCGGAGTATTGAGTACAAGAGTTGGGAAGTCATGTTGTGACTGTACAGAACATTAGTTAGGCCACTTTTAGAAAAATGTGTGCAATTCTGGTTTCCTTCCTATAGGAAAGATGTTGTGAAACTTGAGAGGGTTCAGAAAAGACATACAAGAATGTTGCCAGGGTTGGAGGATTTGAGCTATAGGGAGAGGTTGAATAGGCTAGGACTGTTTTCCCTGGAGCGTTGGAGGCTGAGGGGTGACCTTATAGAGATTTATAAATCATGAGGGGCATGGATAGGATAAATAAACAAGGACGTTTTCCTGGGGTCGGGGTGTCCGGAACTAGAGGGCATAGATTTAGGGTGAGAGGGGAAAGATATAAAAGAGACCTAAGGAGCGAGGGTGGTACGTGTATGGAATGAGTTGCCAGAGGAAGTGGTGGAGACTAGTATAATTGCAATATTTATAAGGCAACTAATGGTATATGAATAGGTAGGGTTTAGAGGGAAATGGGCCGGGTGTTGGCAGGTGGGACTAAATTGGGTTGGGATATCTGATCAGCATGGACGAGTTGGACTGAAGGGTCTGTTTCCGTGCTGTACATCTCTATGACTCTATGACATTTAGACAGGTACACTGATAGGAAAGGTTTCGAGGGATATGGACAAAACACAGGCAGATAGGACTAATTAAGTTTGGGAAGTTTGGTCGGCATGGATGAGTTGAACTGAAGAGTCTGTTTCTCTTCTGTATGACTCTATGATTCTGTACCCCCTGCTTCTAGAATCTTTAACCAATGGAAAAGAGTTTGTCTGTATCTACTCTGTCTTTCCTTGCTGAAATCCTGAAAACCTCAATTAGATCACCCCATAACCTTCTAAATTCTAGAGAATAAAGGCCTACTTTGTCTAATCTGTCCTCATAATTTAATCCCTGAAGTCAGGTATCATCCTTGTAATCATGCATTGAACTCCCTCCAGGGCTAAAACATCCTTTCTAAGGTGTGCTGCACAGACCTGCTCACAACACTCAACGTGGGATCTGACTAGAATTTTGTATAGCTGCAGCATAACATCAATAAAACCATAGTGGAGTATAGAAAGTACGGGGTGAACTAAAGAAAGCGATTAGGAGGGCAAAGAGCATGCGTGAGAAAACACTGGCTGGTAAAACTGAGAGAATCACAAGATATTCATAAGTATATTAGGGGGAAGAAGATAAACGGGAAAGAGTATAACACATTCTGGGCCAAGGGGGCAATCTGAGCATGGAGCTTTAAATGACGGGCTTTAAATGAGCATTTCACTTATAGCTTCACTCAGGAGAAGGAGGAGGTAGGTACAGAAATCGGGAAAAGGAACAAAAAACTTCTTTAGTAGTTTGAAATCGAGAATGAAGAGTATTAAAGGTTTTGGTGATCTTAATCGAGGACAAAGCCCCAGGTATGGATGTATCCTAGGTTGCTGTCAGGGATGAGGAAGGAAATTGCAGGAGCTCTGACGCAAATGTTTAATTCCTCTCTGTCCAGAGGTGCCAGAGAACTCAAGATCAGCTATTGTGGTTCTAATTTTCAAAAAGGGAGATGGACATAAACCAAGGAATTGGCGACTGTACAGTTTCACACTAGTAGTAGTAGAACTTGGAGAATTTTCTGAAGGAAATAATTAATCTCCATATGGAAAGGCAACGTTTGATAAAAGGAGGTCATGCCTAACAAAATTGAATTAACTTTTTGAGGAGATGAGCCGGTATGTAGATGAGGGTAGTGAAGTTAATGTATTTCACAAAAGTATTTGATATGGTCACATATGGGAGACTGATGAAGAAGGTAGAAGTAATTGGGATCCAGCAAAACTTGGAAAGCTGAATATAAAATTGGCTTAGTGATAGATGGCAGCAGAAGGCTGTTTGTATAACTGGAGCCTGGTGTCAAATGTCATACCATAGGCATCAATGCTGGAACCCTATTATTTGTGATATATATAGATATATCGAAGAAAATTAAGGGGGCAGGTAAGTAAGTTTGTGAATAATGCAAAGATTGGGTGGTTGACAATGAGGAAGAAAGTCTTTGGTTACAGGAGATATAGATGGGTTGGTCAGGTGGGCAGATCAGTGATCAGATGGAATTTAATGATAAGTGTGAGGTGATGCACTTTGGAAGAAGTAACAAGACAAGGGGTACATAATGAATGACAGGACACTAGAAAGCTCAGAGGAACAGAGGACCCTTGGTGTGCTTTTCCACAGTTCACTGAAGGCAGCAGGGAAGATTAATTGGGTAGTTAAGAAGGCATATTATTTTATCAGAGCTGAAAATGTGTTGCTGGAAAAACGCAGCAGGTCAGGCAGTATCCAAGGAACAGGAAATTCGACGTTTTGGGCATAAGTCCTTATCCTGAAGAAGGGCTTATGCCCGAAACGTCGAATTTCCTGTTTCTTGGATGCTGTCTGACCTGCTGCGCTTTTCCAGCAACACATTTTCAGTTCTGATCTCCAGCATCTGCAATCCTCACTTTCTCCTACTTGATTTTATCAGTCATGACATACATTATAAGAGTAGTGAGATTATTTTGGAGCTGTATGGGACTTTGGTAAGGCCATAACTGGACCATAGTGTGCAGTTCTGGTCACCACACTACAGGAGGATGTGATTTCACTGCAGCAGATCAAGATGAGATTCATCGGATGTTCTGAAGAAGGGTCATAGGACCTGAAACATTAAGTTTGATTTCTCTCCACAGATGCTGCCAGATCTGCTGAGTTTTTTTTCCAGTAATTTCTGTTTTTTGTTTCATGGGGATGTTGCCTGGAATAGAGCAGTTCAGCTGTGGAGAGGGGGCTTCTTTAGAGCAGAGAAGATTGAGAGGGAACCGAATTGAGGTGTATAAGACTATAAGGGGCAGACGGGATGGATAGGAAGCAGCTGTTCCCCTTAGTTGTAAAGTCAATAACAAAAAGGCAAGTTTTAAGATGAAAGGCAGGAGCTTTAGGGGAAACATATTCCACCCAGAAGGGAATCTGGAGTGCACTGCCTGGGAGGGTAAGTGAGGTGGGAAACCTCAAAACCTTTAAAAAGTACTTGGATGAGCACTTGAAATGTTATAATATTCAAACTGTGGGCCAAGTGCTGCAAGGTAGGACTAGTGTAGATTTAGAGTAGTTATTTATCGGTGCAAACTTGATGGGCTGAATGGCGTCTTCTGTAATGTATGATTTTATGGCTCTATGAATTTCTCTCTATGAATACCCTGGATGGATATGATTGCCTGCTGAGAACTCTCCTCACACTCCCACCCCTGCCTTCTGCTTGTTTTGTTTTTCAAGGCCTTTATTTGTTCTCCTGTCATTCTGTACACCAATGGAAATAGCTATTAATTATTACAATCATGCCTGAAAACAACTAATTAGTGAAAAGGCTTGAAGTTAGGATAAACTCCTTCAGTACCTGCTAGACTACTCCCTGTAGACTTGTGACTTAAAACAACAATGAAAAGTATCAACTTATGCAATGGTAGCGATCATAGCAAGAAGATAATCACTGGCAACTGATGTGTTGGTAGTTGATAATCCCTTAAATAGTGCTGATGAGTGTTTTTCCTTATGCTAATATGTGATATACTAAGGTGGGAGACAATGTTGGCTGAAATGTTGAGTTCCAAAATGACACTGACAATGTCAGATTCGAATGATAAAGCACGCTCAAAGAAATTTGTATGTGTACACCTGATGTGACAAAATACCCATCGAATTTCATACATGGAATGTTAGCATGATGGCATAGTGTATTGAAATTTCCTTGCAGTTTTCCATAACTTCCAGCACAGTCAGATTAACTAACTAAGCTCCTAAGTGGAGATTGCCAGGTCAATGTTAGTGCCTCCAGAAACTGGAATTGGATCTTGCCCTCCAGCCCTGTGATCAGGTCTTTCACCTACATACTTCTTACCTCCAGTTAATATTGGCTTCAAAGTAATTCCTGCAGGGAGAAAGGAAGGAAAAAGGCTAATTATCCCAGGTAATGTGAGGAATTAATTGTTGACAACAGACTGGAGGTCTTTCAGCATGTATGCATCATCTTGGGAAAGATATGTATACAAAAAGATGCTTGGAAAATTAGCCAATATATTTCCATGTGTAGAGACAAAATATTAACACACTCAATGTTTCCATTCATCCAGCTCTCTATCTTTCTTTCTAATTAAACGTCCTGTATCTAACATTTGACACAAGAGAAGTTTGTGATTTGTACAAAGCTCTGAGGACCTGGACTCTCATGAGTGATTTTAAAACAGTGCAGGTGTGATAAAATAAGGATCTTGGCTGGTTACAAGATACAGCCTCTATGCCTGTGGAAAAGTAATTTGAAACAGCAAGAATAAACAAGAGATGCTCATCTTGATTCACATCAGAGAATTACAAACTTGATCCAATGGCTGATCAGTGGCCTGGGAACAGCTGAAGAGCAGCAATTCCAGAAATTAATAATTATTCTCAGGGAGCTAATCAATCTATCCTCTCTGGGATCAATTACTTTCACCATTGTTTCTATTCAGATCCTTCCAAGTGCCTCAGTAGAACTCACAGAACTATCCTCTAACATGAGTTCTTTGGAACTATTACAGTGGTAAAACAGGCACAATTTCCAGTGTAGTTTGAAACCTTAACCTGACATATTTGTTGAATTGTAGTAAGGCTCATCTGCCTTCTCAGCAAAAAGTTTAGAGGGTAAAGTTTAGAGGCTAGGAGTCTGATGTCTGCTCTTTTGAGCTCCAAGTATTCAAAATATCAAATGTTAAAAATACAGCAGAGTGGTTAATCAATTTTTGTTCAGAAAATTAAATTTGTTCATTAGACTAATTTATTGACTAAACATTCACAAATCAAAACTTACTGTCATTGAATAAGAACACATATTTGGAAATATTGGTCTACACCCAAGATATAATGTAATATGAGACAAAGCAGACATTAATTAACAATCAACATTAAAAACCACATGAGATCTTCACAACTAAAACTTTCAACATAAGCTGTTTGGATGAATTCAAACCACTGCTGAGATGGACATGGAAATGGAAGACCAAAATACTGTAATTTTTTTATCCTTAGAGAGGTAAGAAATGACCTGATAGTAAGAAAGGATTATTGGGTAAAGACTGATAAAGATATTTGATGATTGAATGAAATAAACTATTGAATTGAATCCTCCCAAGCCCTGAAAGATCTGGGCTATGGCAAGAACTTTGGGAGAATCATGTGAGAAGTCAAGTGAGGCACTTCTTGATGCTGGAAACAACAAGTTGATGTTTCTTGCTAAGTTGTGGATGTTGATAATGTCAATATTCTTGCTATTGAGCAGTGAAAGCCCAGTAATGAGAATATTTGCTTAGATGTAGAAGGTGAGGTCAACTTTGAAGTGTTCTGAGAGGAATCTTCTGGGAAGCTTGTATGTGATTCTTCCTAGGAATGGCTGCCTCCTGCCACTGTCCTGTCCTTTTGTGAGAAAATGGCTCCTGGAGTGGGCTCCCTTGTTCTCCTGTCAGCAAAGCAGGGTACCAATTCTATCTTTCTCATTCATGCCAGTGATTATCTCCAAATCTGCATGGTAGCGCTCGACTGTGAGCATTTAACCAAGTGTGCAATGATCTTTTAAGTATGGCATCAATGCCAGAGATGCCAGTATATTCCAGCAGTGATGAGTATCTCTGACTGTAGTGAGAGGGAGAATCAGGCCACCACTGGAAGAGAAGAGTGCCATAGATGTGTGGTGGTTAGCTAATTAGGTAAATTTGGGATGATAGTGTGAGAAAACTCACTAGGATTTGTGGAGGAAAACCTTCCATGAAACTCACTAAAACTGAGATTTATGGTGAGAATCAACTTAACATCAATGCCTAGGATGAGCTGAACTATTGAATATTGATCTCCCAAGTCTCAAAGAAAGAAACAAAGCTCTCAGGAAAGAACTGCAAAAACTTAATGAACAACATAGTAGTGACATGATTTCAGTCCAGAAGAGATCTATATTTCTCTTATTACTAAGTAGTACAACATGAAGGAAAACCCGAAAGGTTAGTGCTAAAATAGAGAAAACCAGCATCTGCATTTCTGAAAAAAGGAATCTCACAATGCATGTTCTACTAAAGATCTTGTTGCAAAACAAGATTGTTAAGTTTAAATGTTTTAAAAAATGGTGCTTTTAACAATACTTGAAATTGGATTGGAGCAATTACTCAGCCAAATAGTGTCAAAAAGTTGCAGGATGCATCAATGCTCTCATTAAGTCAAGTTGTTGTGCTAATTCAGTTTCTTCATATTTTATATTCAAGAACTTCTCCAGGGCAGCTTCCCAAGTGAATTCATGAGTAACCATTACTTAAAACAAAACTAATTCATTTAATAGAACAGAAACAAGCTTGAACTTACATATAAATCATCTTTTATATTATATTCTTTTTTAAAGGATTAACTTATAAAAAAAGGCTTACTATGTCCAATTTATGCATCAGAGAAAATCAGAATTTTGTGCAATTTTTGATCTGCTGCAATTTCAAACGCATAGCAGCTTTCTTTCTGACAGAAAACAGAAGTGACCATTGTTTTTCTGTAATGCACTTACAGCTTCTTAAGAGCTTAGCATTTTTCTCACAAAACATCATAAAGGTTCAATTGTAAAAATTAAGTATCTATTTTTCAGTTTTGAAGGGCGAGTATTATCAGTCATGGAATCAGTTAATGTGTTTGATCGATGGCATTATTTTCAATAATAAGCTTAAACATAACCTAAAGCTAAATGTGTTTAGAACATCAGATAAAGGAAAGTTCATCACATCAGTCTTCTGAATTCAAACATACATTCCAGAGTTAAAAGTACACTAGATCAGTTGTGCACGAGGAGTTAAAATAATTTACTTTTAGATAGTAATCACAGTCCAGTTCTGATATGCTACTACAAAGTTTCATGGAGTTACATTTGGATGTCTGTAACTAACCTACTCACTAAAGTCAGGACCTTAAATAGTACAAATGTGTAGACACTTATGGCAACAACTAACAATTTTGAGTTGTTATCTTCAAATTTAATAGTTACAAATTGGGATTGAATCTAAAAGGAGGCAGAAAGTGTGCAATACTGAAGAGTGCTTAAACACCACCCACTATGATGATGTCAGATGGATTTGGTGAGAGAACAGATTAGGACTTCAAAGGAGTAAGGCCAGGATACCCTCATAGTCTCTGTAACAATGTTTAGCAATTCTGTGTAACTAATAATTGATTTCTACCATGCAATGAACTATATCTTGATTAAGACAAGTACCGTTTTCATTAAACTAGCAACTGATTTTCCTCTACCATATCAGACCCTATGCTGAAAGAAGGCGGTGGCAACAAACGGTGGTACCCTATAGTGAGCAATAGTGCAGGCAGCCTTGAACAGCACAGTGAGCAGTGGTATTGATTTCTTGTACATATCCCATTTAGCTGCCTCATACCACATGCCAGGACTAGAAGTGGTCTGAAGATTTCTTGAAGCACATCTTTTAGAATGCTGCTAATGTTGACAACAATAGAAAAGTATGAACATTCAAGCACCCTGTAGAAGAAAACACTGTAGCAAGATTCAACATGATGGGAAAAGTATTTCAGACCTGTAAGGGATGTGTTATAGCAGGAAAATATTAGAAATTTTGTCACGTTGAAGTGTTCGTCACTCCAAGGCAGTTACAAGATTGTATTGAGTGCCAGTGATTTATAGGAGTGTTCCCAAGTTGGAGAGTGAATGGACATGTGATATTCCATACGTAAAGTTAAAATCCCTCGTGGGAAAGGGAAACCTTTAGGAAGCAGTGCAGAATTACAGGCTATGAAAGGTAGAACTAAAGAAAAGAGCTTTTCCTGCAGATCAGCATCTCTATCATAATATTTTGGTCTCATGAGGCACAACTACAATAAAGGAATTCAAGGGTTATAAAAAAATTTCAATCTGACTCAGGGATGTTAATAAAATGGCTAACGTTTTACAATGTCTTCAAGGACCTATTGGCATGATACATTCATACATGGCAGAATAGTTGAAAAGCATGATCACAGAATGCATACAGTTACACATTCAGGTGGAAGGACCCATGTCTAATGACTAAAGCAAATTTTCCAAAGAATCCACTTGCTTCTTGGGGTACATTGTCCCTGGATAATGGCAGACCCACAGGAAATTACGGAGTTTCCTAATTCAAAATTACTTCCTGACTTGCAAAGATCTTTAAAACAGTAAACCAGTTGGTGAAATTTTGTTTCATATGTTTTGTTTCAAAACCTTTGAGATATTTCTTGAAGAAGATGCAAGTCTGGGATTGAAACCCTTACCAGGAGGCTGTGCATCAAAATATTAGGATGTGCTAATCTCCATGGATGTCCGAGCCTATTAGAATCTGTCTTATCCAAACACTATAACTGCTAATGCTTCAGCTACAGACTTGGAGTAGTGTTCCTCCAGGAGCAAAGAGATAGATGTTGTACATCAATCTTCTCTACATCACAGGCATGTCAAACATAGAAACATGGCATGCCATGATTGTGAAGAAGATTCTCTTGGTTACATAGCTTTCCAACAGATTTTCGGGTAAAATCTTTGAACATATAGATTATCCACAAACCCGGGTCTTCCTATTAGATAAGATAAAATTAGCAAGGATGACTCCATGAATACAGAGATTTCGACACTGTCTTATGATGCTCACCCATGAAACAATATATGTGTAGGAAAACCTGCAGATGATAGTTGATATATTCTGCAGAGATCTCCAGGTCAACCGGCTTCCAAAGCATTACCTTGAGTTTCCTCATAAAAATGAGTTAAGTATTCAGTCTTGTAACATTAGTCAGCAAAAAATAATCAGCTTGGCCAAAAATGACAGGTGAAGATAGGAACTGAGAATGTCTCTATTAGCATTGCATTGAAGATTAAGAAACAAAGGCCTAGTGAGTTGGCATGAAAACATGTTTGAGCACCAACATCATTTTACAAACTTAGAAGACTTACTGGTATGTGATGTGTCATGGTTCTGACAGGATGAATGCATTGGTAATCAAGTTCCCCATTCCATAAGCTATATCATTAGTGCAAATGTTTTACATTAATCTCCAAAATTCCTTTATTACTGTTGTCTAGAACTGTTCCTACTTTGGTCTAATTGTGTTCTTTAATATACTCAAAAGTAACTTATTTAGAGTCATAGAACCCTTTGGTCCAACTTGTCCATGCCGAACAGATATCCCAACCCAACCTAGATCCACCTGTCAGCACTTGGCCCATATCTCTCTAAGCCCTTCCTATTCACATATCCATCCGTGTGCCTTTTAAATGCTTAATTGTACCAGCCTCTACCACTTCCTCTAGCAGCTCATTCCATACATGTATTCTGTGTGAAAAGGTTGCCCCTTAGGTCTCTTTTGTATCTTTCCCCTCTCACCCTAAACCTATGCCCTCTAGTTCTGGACTCTGCCACCCCAGGGAAAAGACCTTGTCTATTTATCCCATCCATGCCCCTCATGATTTTATAAACCTCTATAAAGTCATCCTTCCACCTCCGATGCTCCAAGGAAAACAGTCCAGTCTATTCAGCCTCTCCCTATGGCTCAAATCTTCCAACCCTGGCAACATTCTTGTAAATCTATTCTCAACTCTTTCAAGTTTCACAACAAACATAAACTATTCTTTGCAATTACAAAACTGGCTAACAACTAAACTATATTCTGTAATTAAATTATATGTCCTTAATCCTAAACGAACTCATTCATTTCACAAACAAGTTGTTACATCAAGTACTTTGAAATAGCTTTCTAATCTCTAATTTAATAACATTGTATCTAAGTAAGTTTAAAGCAAAATTTTATATTGAAAAATAACTCATTCATGGGATGTGGGCATAGCAGGCTATGCCAGCATTTATTGTCTATCCATACTTGCTCTTGAGAAAATGGTGGTGGTGAGCTACCTTCTTGAATTGCTGCAGCCCATATAGTGGAGGTACATTCACCATGCTGCTAGGGAGGGAATTCCAGAATTTTGACCCACCAATACTGGAGGAAGGGCAATACGTTTCCAAGTCAGGATATTGAGTGGCTTGGATGGAACCTTGCAGATCGTGGCATTCCCACATATGTGCTGCCATTGCCCTTCCAGATGGTAGTGATCATGGGTTTGGAAGATGCCGTCTAAGGAATGTCTGTGAATGTTTGCAGTATGTTGTGTAGATGGTACACATGTCAGCTATGTGTATTGGTGGTAGAGACAATGAATGCTTGTGGTTGTAATGCCAATCAAGAGGACTGGTTTGTTCTGGATGGCATTAAACTTCTTGAGTGTTATTGGAGCAGAACTCATTCAGGCAAATGGGGAATATTCCATCATGACCCTGACCTGTGTCTCATGGATAGGCTTTGTGGGGGGAGTCAGAAGTGAGTTGCTCACCTTTCTAACCTCTGACCTGCTATTGTAGCCATAGTACTTAAATACTTAGTTCAATTCAGTTTCTGGTGAATAGCTTCCTCCAAGATATTGACGATGGAGAATTCAGTGATAGTAATGCTCTTGAATGTCAAGGGGCAATGTTAGGTTCTTTCTTGTCGGAGATGGCAATTACCTGACATTCAAATGGCGCAAATGTTAATTGTCACTTTTCAGCCAAAAGCTGAATATTGTCTGGGTTTTCTTGTATTTGGACTTGGACTCCTTCAGTATTTGAGAAGTTGTGAATGATGCGGAACATTGTTCAATCATCAGTGAACATCCCCACATCTGACCTTACGATGGAGAGCATGTCCTTGATGAAGCTACAGTTGTGTAAAAGCAAAACATAGCAGATGCTGAAATTAAAATGCAAATGCTGGAGGAACTCAGCAGATCTAACAGCATCAATGGAGTTAGAAACAAAGATAACATTCTGAGTATAACATGAGTCTTCTTCAGGATGCAATGCAATGGACATTGAATTCCCCGAGCCAGAGTACATTCTGTTCCCTTACCACCTTTAGTGCTTCCTCCAAATTGTGCTCAATGTAGAGTTATCAGGCCAGGAAGGTGTGGGATGTAATATCGTGAACAACAGGGGATTTCCTTGCCCATATTTGACCTGCTGCCATGAGATTTAATGAGGGCCAGAATCAATGCTGAGGACAACAGGGCAACTCCCTTTTGATTGTGTATCACTGTGCCTCCACCGAAGCTGGGCATGTTGGACAGGGCATACTCAGGGATGGTGATGGCTGTGTCTGGGATATTATCTATGAGATACTCTGTTTAAATATGACTATGTCATGTTCTTGCTTGACCTCTCTGTGGGTCAGCTCTCCCAGTTTTGGCACTAGCCTCCAGATGTTGTAATTTGTAGCATTGGGAGGGCTGAATTTGCTGTTCTCGGTTCTGGTGCCTTAGTTAATGTCAAGAGGTCCATCTTTTTTGAGACCTTCTAGCAATTCACATAACTGAATGGCTTGCTAGTCCATTTCTGAAGTCAAAAACAGTGCTCTGGGTCTGGAGTCATATGTAGGCTGAACAATTTTCCTTCCCTACAGGGTATTAGTAAACCAGATTTTCTTTAAAATTACAATCAGCAGTCATCATGAGACTTTTAATTCTAGCTTTCTTTCAATGAACACATATGTAGCCACCAGTTCAGAATCTGGTGGTCACTTGAGGAGTATGGGTCACATTCATTTTGTCACCACACTCACAAAAGTGAAAGAGGGCTGGGTACTGGGGAGTTGACAGGAACCAAGTGTAGGCACATGTACATGGCTGGGAAATGTGAAGTGAGTGAAGGTTGCTGAATAGGCACCAAGAAAGGAATAGGTGATGTTGGAGGTCTCAATGACATTAATGCTTAGGCAAAAAGCCATTGGCAGAGGGCTGTTCACTGTCATTTCCAACATGAAGCACATGGATTATGGCTGCGAAATCTCTCATAATAGGTGGGATAAGTGAGCCGGGGTGTGAGGCAAAGTGGATAGGCCTTCATTAAGAGAACATAAGCCAAGAGGACATAAAATCTTAGTGACACAGACAGTCAGAGTGTGCAGTCACTGGCTATCATGCAGCATTGACTTTCACTGTGTCGTACCTTTCTGACAGCTTTACTGTTGTGAACTCTCTTAGATGGAGATTCCCATGCACATGGCCAACCGAAGACTGGCAATCAAGAAGGGAGACTGAAGGGGAGGGGGTTGGGTTTAGCTAAAGTGTTAGACTGAGCTAATGCTTTGTACATGCATTGCTAACACTGCTCCCACATGATGAAAAGGGCACTCATCGCAGACCTCCCACCTTGGTGCATCCTTGGGGACCAAAGTGTATTGTTGAAAAGTACTCAAAGTATTTAGATCCTCCATAAAAGCTACAAACTACTTCATGAATGGTGAAAAAAAACTTTATCAACAATGATGTATACTACTGTCAACCCTGGCCCTCATGTGCCCTCAAGTGACTTTTCTTTTCCTCTCCTGCCTCCTGCGCATCATGAACTACTTTGTGGCACAAATGAGATGGAGGAAGCCTAAGTCCCAGTTCTGAAGAAGGGTCACTGGACCAAAACATTAATTCTGCTTTCTCTCCATAGATGCTGAGATCTGAGATCTTTGAATAATTTCTGTTTGTTTCTTATGTCTGGGATCCACAGTTCTTTGGCTTTTGTTTTCTATGGTGGAGCCAGCTGGCCTTGAAAATTTGCTGGGGAAGACCTGTGTGTTCATGTTTGGACAGGCAGACATACCAAGAGTCTTGTTGTCTAAGGAAAAGTGATTATTCCCAGCCTGAACTTCTAAGAGTTGGAAGAGGGCAGGCAGAGTGGAGGTGGAGGGCTTGGCCAACTCTGTTCTGCTGAGAGACTTGCATGCCCCTTGGCCAGTTGGGTGCCTCTGGGCACCACCCTGGGTCAAGTATCCTAGTCCTCCTCTAACTTTGGCTTCAGTCTTGAGGACCAATGCTTGGTGTGATGGCGTGCATTTCTGCATGACTCTCCAGCATCCCATGACAGAGCCTGGCCCATATGCCTGCAAACCTTTCCTATTCTGGGACTGACTCATGGTAAGATGGGGAGAAAAGCAGATGTAATACTCACCAGTGGGACAATCATAACAATCCAAGCAGTGAGTCTGGTAACATTCAGAGAGAAAATTTGCTCTATTTCGTGGTGTAAAACACTCCACCAAATTTGACTTACTCTGCACTTAGCTGAGCAAAAATATAAAAGCTAGCTTCTTGCTTTTTTCCAAATATGCAGCTATAATCTCTTTCATGATCAATTCCAATTCTCGAGGGCAGACACCATAACAACTGGTCTGCAGTATCCAGAGTCAGAGTCAGAGATAGAGATGTACAGCATGGAAACAGACCCTTCAGTCCAACCTGTCCATGCTGACCAGATATACCAGCCCAATCTCGTCCCACCTGCCAGCACCTGGACCACATCCCTCCAAAGCCTTCCTATTAATATACCCATCCAAATGCCTTTTAAATGATGCAATTATACCAGCCTCCACCACTTCCTCTGTCAGCTCATTCCATACATGTACCACCCTCTGTGTGAAAAAGTTGCCCCTTTGGTCTCTTTTATATCTTTCCTCTCTCACCCTAAACCTATGCCCTTTTATGAATCCCTCCCTTCTTGAATAGGGGCCTTCAAATTAATAGCAATGCATCTTCTATCTCATTAATTACCTCTTTTAAGGCCCTTGGATGAAATCCATCTTGTCACCTCGCAGCTCCATCAGTTTACTTAGTACCACTTCTTTTGCAATTATAGTTTCGCTACTTTCCTCTCTCCCTCACTTCCTGATGACTAGAATGTCTTTTGTATCCTTTATAGTAATAACAGAAGCAAAATATTTGTTCTTTCATTCACTGATTCCATACTATCTACTATTAACCCCCACCCCATTCACACTCTCTGAAGGATCAACACTGACTTTACTTTTCTTTACCTTTGAACCACCTGTAAAAAAAACCTATCCATTGCTGTCTATTTTTACAATCCTTGTTAGCCTCTTCTCAAATTCTAGTTATTTTATCAAAATCATATGTTGTTACTGGCAACGTATCAATATATGAAAAAGGAAATATGTCTTCCCTGTTGGATTCTCTCTCTAATGGGTACAACAATGTAGACACTGCATCAGCTTTATAATAATCTTCTGATTATCTGCAATAAAAGTCATATTTATAACAGACACAACCAAAGTCCATGTCTGCACTTGGGCTGCAATTAAAGTGATACTCCCATGTTTTGGATAATGGTAGGACACTTTGTGGCAGTGAGTGAAATTGTACTCTGATAAAACAATAACCCTTGTCTTTGATTTTTTGTTTAAGAAGATTTTATAAATACTTGCATGATCATAGTTTCACAGTTAAAACTAATCATGAGACACAAGGCATTTTTGAATCTAAAATCCTTAGTATCCTTAGTACTTATTTAGAGCACAATTTCACTCATTGCCACTAAGGGTCCTCACCATTACCCAACACATGGGAGATCATGGCATTTAATCCACATGGAGAGGCATCATATACTGACTTGATCTTTTTGGACACATCATTATGTACAAGGATTATATGGAATTTCAATTTACTTTGCTTGAATGTTTTGCCACAACGTTGTCCAAAATCACAGAATACCTTTCCTCAAAAACCTGTTCAATGATGTTGTAAGGTTGCCAAATTTGGTGTGAATTTTCTATAAGAAAACAAACTAAGCATTCTGAAGGTGTGATGGATCTCTTATTGATTAAACTTTACACTGAGTAGCAAGTCATCCATCGTTTTATCACTATACCAACCCATTGTTAACTCTGACTTCTCTTGAGTTATGTTCCACCTTATCCATGGCCAGTGCTATTTGGCAAGTTACATAAAAAGCTAATTTTGGAAATGTCAGCAATTTATTGCAAATGCATTCATTTATTTCAACTGTGCTCAAATCTGACCTGTTAAGCTCTGTCTTGAAATTTTCGAAAATTACGATGGCAGGACAGCTTTTCAAAGTCATGATAAAATCTCCAGTAACTTCACTAATCAACTAAGTACTTGGTTAAGCTGATAATTTTCTGCAAACGTTAATGGCTTGGGATTGTGGTTCTGGGTTCTACAGCTAAACTTATTTGCAACTTTACCTCTTAGTGAACTGGCTCTGGTACTGTTTCTCACCACACATGCTGATGCTGGTTCTATACACTGGAACCTGGCTCTTTGGATCTATATTTCAAAACCAGAATATAAATAAGACTACATTGTAATATTATATCATTGTGTTTATCCTAAGTGAGATTTTGAAGAGAAAAACTGTTACTTTGTGCTTTCATGAATGTATGGGAACTCCAAACTCTTGATTCAGCAGGTTTATAATTTTTGTTTCTCTGCCCAGTTAATGTATTCCTCCAACAAAAATAAGAATCTCCATAGATATGACAGAATTGCACAGATTGTTATCATCTGTGCTGCTTTTCACCCTCGTAAACATTTTAACTCAAGTCTTTATAGTTAAAGTTGGGGGTTGGGTAGCCATCTGGTAAAGATCAAAAAGCAGACAGAATTTTCTAAAAGGACAAACTTCTGGTTTTGATGTGATTTTTAAACCCAACGCAGCTGTCAGTATTTGTGATAATTCCTAAACACAAACACTTCAGTAACCCGGAAAGGAGCATCTCATTCTGAACAAGGAGACCAAAATTGTTAAATATATTTCAAAACATTAACTCTACCTACAAAAAAATGAACAGAGATTAAGCATTGTTAAAAAACTTCATGTCACCTTTTAGCAATGGATATCTAAATTAATGATATGTGACAATTGCAGAGATAAATTCACATAAAAATCTTGGGTTCTAAGGTAAAGATCTGCACTATCACAGACCATAACACAATAAGCCCTCATTGTACTACCCCATAATGCATGCTCGGTGTTAATATCTGAACGAGTGGCTTAAATTGACTGATCAACTATCTGCACTTCTTATTATCTTTCATGGTGCACTGCTTGGTTTTTGGGTATCTGAGAGCAAAAGTGCAAAAGGGTTTGGAATGAAGATAGAGAGTTGAAGTGGGAAAACAGGAGGGCCATGGAAGCTCCATTAGGAAAGCGACATTAAGCAGGAACATTTCATTATTTTAAAAGTTATTTGTGATGCCAGACACAACAGTCTCAGTCTCTGAAGGTTTTATAACATGAAAAATTCTCCCATCACAAGGGATTCAGGGAATACAGGCATGACTGGCCTTTGCACATTCTGTTCTGCTCCAAACTGTTATGGACCACCTTCCCAGAAGGGACAGGGAAGGAAGTCAGTAATTGTTTTACAATATATTTGGGTGATGTGGTAACATTGGAACTGGATGTGTAACTAACGTTATTGAAAAGTATATGAAGATGAGGTAGAGTATTTGAATTATGAGGTTGGGATTGCTGATGCATGAGTGATGAGGATGGGATATATTAAATAGCGTGATGTTGGAGATTTTGGAGATTGGAAATTTTGATTTGAGATATTATGTAAAGATGACCTTCACCACACGTGTAATGTTATCATATTTCTTGTAGCTTTCCTTCTTAATCCTTGGGGCTAGACTTCAGGAACTGACCTCCCTGGTTATGTGTTCCTAATCTTGTTTGAGGGTGCTTGCTCTGGGCATTTTGATTCTACTACCACATGTTATTCCTCATCCTGTCCAGCTTCACCACCAAGGCCTTCAGCACCTCATCAGTCCACCTGCGTGCCACGCTTTCTTCAGGTCTCTGTTTATACACTCTATTCCCATATTCAGCCAGTGTCAATAAAGGTAACCAGCAACAATTCTCTTCCACTGAGCTCCACAGCACACCAATGAGGAGGTTAACCAAAGCACAGCACTGATGAACACACCCTGTCACTTGAACGGACACCAGCTGAGATACTGATTGAAAATCATAATGCTACAGATGTAGGGAATCTACAATAAAAACAGAAATGTAGGAAAAATTTACAAGATCAAGCCACGTCTCTAGGGAGTGAAGCAGGATTAATTTTTCAGGTTGTCTACCTTTCATCAGAACTGGGAAAAGTTAGAACTGTAATAGGTTTTGAATAAGGGGTGGATGAAGAACTAAAGGAAGGTCAGTCATGGTGTGAAAACAGAGGAGAGATTGGATGCTGGAAAAGTTATTCATCCAGGGCCAAAGAGAATAGTGATGGTGAAAGAAAAGAAATAAAAAAACAGAAATGTTTACAGGAAGTGTGCTGCCAATCAAAACAAAGACAAGAGAAAAAAACAAAGAAAATAAAGGAAATGAAACAAAATAGAAGCTTAGATTGGCAGTTTTAGAATATAATCTTAATGTTGAATAAAAACCGAAAGAACTGCGGATGCTGTAAATCAGAAACAAAAACAAAAGTTGCTGGAAAAGTTCAGCAGGTCTGGCAGCATTTGTGAAGAGAAATCAAAGTTCATCTTTCGGGTTCAGTGATCCTTCTTCAGAATTGATGTTGAGCCTGGAAGACTGCAAGGTGACCAACTGAAAGTTGAAATGGTGTTCCTCAAATAGTGCAGTGCTCTGAGGATAGAGATACCAGTGGGAAAGTGAGATGCAAAACAAAATGACAGGCAATCACCCCAGAAGCTCAGGTTATGCATGCTGTCAGCAACATTACTTGTATTAGTTTGTTTTTCAATGATATTTCCCTTTCTAACATGTCTTAAAGAAATGAGCAAAATGGAAAATGGGAAATTCTCAATGCCCACGCATTGACTTATGTGTTCAACCAAAGAAGACCAGATTTCACATTTGTAGTTAGTGATTATGGATTCTCCTACTTCCTAAGGAAACAGGACTAAGATATGAGAATTCTTGACTGTGTATATTATTGGATAGTTCTTCAGACTGATAAAGGGTGGCAGACAGCTTGACCTAGCTTCATCATGCCACCCTTCATTCTGCACTTGTACTGTATCCATAGACATGGACTTCCTTGAACCCCAACCTCCTAATTCCCCCACGTCTTTCTGATTCCCCCCTTATCTGAGAGCCTTTGCAGCATCCAACAATCTGCACTTGCCTCTGACACCAACTCTCATCAATGCCTGCAATCTCTTACACCCATCTCAACACCTCTGGTCACTGCCCCACCCTCCAATCTTCCCCACCAATGCATCAGATCTTGCAGCACACCCCTTTCGCCAACCAATGCACCAACCCTTCCTATCTTCCCTTCAGCTTCCAATCCCTCTGCCTATCCGAGTGACTCTGCTCTCCCTTTTTGCATTTATCTTCTCATTCCCACTCCAACAGTTCTGATCAACTCTTAACCCCAACTTACCAGTAAACCTAATCTATCCCAACCCTCCCTAGAACCTCTAACCTTTGCCCTACTCTCTTTGAAACCACCAACTGTACAATTTATTTCCCCCAGCCCTGGCACACATAATCTCATCTCCAGCCTTTGATCTTTTCCTCTGGCTTCCAATTTCCTAGCCCTAACTTTGACCTTTGTGATCTTGTCCTGCTTCCTCTCTACCAGCTGCATCCTGGTATGTGCCTCTCAATTTTTCAATATGTGACTGGAAAACAAAGAAATATATTAGTCATGTTGCTGTTAAATTTGGCAGAACCTAAGTGAAATTTATCTGCATCTACTCCCTCCCCATTTCTGAGCTAACATTGGGACTATAGTTATTAGATCTCTTGGCAGAGGTGTCAACTGACCAGCTGAGTATTTCCAGCTTATTGATTTCAAATTTCTTTATATTTATATGGAAGTTGGGTATTTTCTGGTGCAGGCACAATGGACTACACACACACACACGTGATGAGATAAAATATTCTTAACTAAATATATCCAGCACAGATGTGGATTATTTTTAACTTTCCCCGAAATAATGTGGATTTAGAAGGATTACAATTGACATTGCATACATGTTGTTCCTTTCAATTTGGCAATGACACAGGAAGATCATGAGACAGTGAAAAATTATCCAATGATAGGCTCATCCAGGAAATATCAATAATGCTCAGAAGTCTGACATCAAGAGAATACATGGATTGTCTAATTCATAAAAGTACTTCCAGCAAAATAGCCTTGAGGATAGTTCCATTCACTCAGCAACAGCTGTAATCTATCCACAAAAGATTTAGGTGATGTCATAAACTGCAAAAGTAGAAATAATTAATATTTAGTGAAATTAAATATTAGGTTACTGCCCTTTTTAATGTCTTCATAATGTTTCTTATTGCTTCTTATTGAAAAATAAAGATAGCTTTCACTTCTTAATATTGTGAGGAGAGTTTGACTCAAAGTTTAACTTACATCGCAATGCTGTGTAAACTTGCATTCATTGGTGGATGCTCAGCTCTTATGTCTCAGCTGAAGTAAAACAAGGAAATGATTTGTGCTGGACCAGAAGAAGCTCTGTATATATTATTTTGTTTCTGGGTACGCAGAGTGAAATGAATTTGACCAGCAGGGTCAAATGCACTTGAAAAAAATTAATTGTGGAATACTAGAAGGCTGCCAATAAAAATTCTCTTACATCAGCATCCAAGTTCAGCATAGCTTATCAAATGAAATATTTTTCACTGGGCTTGGTTATGTAGTCAGTTTAGCTATAACCTTGTATTTTGATGCTGTGGCAAAGCACAAGCAGAAATCCAAATTTGTACAAACTGAATAGTTTCAGATGTGGGGGATGAAGGAGAGATAATATCAGCTACTCAGTTTTTCTTACAGTGAAGATTCTCTTTGAAAAGTAACTTAATTTGTGTGTGAGTCCATAATTAGCAAATAAATTCAATATTTAAAACTACTGAAGACAAAGAAAATGCCTTTCCAATGCTGTTATTGCATGATGCTACCAATACTGGTAGCTTCTAATGTCTTATTAAAGTAGCCTTCTTCACCACAAGCCTGCACAGTTGGTATTAGCAAGTAAGCCAAGATAGCCCAGCTAATACACATACACTGTCATTGATCATTAAACATTTGTGATGGCTTAATAGTGACAAGCTTTTAGGCTGATTTTTTTTTCTCTACAGTCAGCCAATTGCAGTACTGTTGTTGACATCAGTAAACTCAACGTAGACCAGAAAGCAGGTTGTGACGGTTTGCATAGCTGTGTTCTATGTGAAGTTATGCTTAACTCATTAGCTAGGCCTTCAGGGTGCTCTTCCTTTGCCATTGGTAAGAGAGGTGTAATGTCTTAAACTCTGGTGTTTTTAGAATTCTGTTTTTCAATGAAAGGTGTTAGGCCAATTGGAGATTTTTGAATAAGAATAAATTTTTGCAATGACAAACCCTAAACAAAGAGCATTGCAAATCTCACTACTCCCAATCTTTATTAAATTGTCAGAAAATGGGGACAGCCATTGCATCTTTTGATTTCTGTGTTCAATTTTCTCCTCCACAATCTCACCAAGAACAGCTCTGCACTATAAAATTTGCTTTGCTGAATTTAATCCATTTAGGTGAAATTAGGCATTGTGAGTGGGAATTATTTTGGGAGCTACAAGGGCCCTGAGGATTCAAACCTGGTGTAAATGCCAGGCATCCCAGACAGCAAATGGATGAAGGAGTTAGGATATGGACAGTTGGAAGCACATAGATTTATTATGGTCACAATTAATGATGCTATTTTGGAGCTCCAGGCACCACTCAATACCTCTCTTAACATAACACCTTTCAATACAGTAACTGGTGGAAGGCTGCTAAGTTTCAGTGGAGGAGACGTGACATGGTCTTGGGAAGAACTTCAACACTTCTGGGTCTTGAAGGCCTGTCTTCATACTGCATTAACTCAGCACGGGTGATAGCATTCTGAACTGGCTGGCTCACAGACAGTAGCAAGGGCACTGCTGCGAGTATGAATGTTGTGATCCTGAGATATGCAGGCTGTGCAGAGCTGCTGCCACTGCACCAGACAGTAACTCAGTGATCTAGCCATCTGTAGAAATTTAGATTGTGAGACTGCTGTGATGCAAAGTCATGTGCCAGCAGTCCAATCTTGCACTGTATGATGCAGAAATTGAGTGGTTGTTGTTTCTGTTGAAATGGAAGTGAAGGTAACAGTCACTAAACACTGCATTACCACAAATATGGTACCACCATCATGTTGATAGAATTAGTCAGCATGTTAGAAAAGAGGAATTCCAAGCTCTGTGAAAAGAATGCAACAACCAGGTTCCTCCAAATTGCTTGACATTGATTGCAGACTTCATGGGAGACCTGTCAATGCACCAAACATTTCAGTCTGTACAACTATCAGGAATTTTTGAAGCTTAGCCTACTGAAATTATCATCTAAATCCTTTGCAGTAGAACTAATCATCAGCTTCATCCTCCTGCAGGCTTGCACCTGAAATATCGTTGCTATCTGTCTGCTTAGTACTTGTTTTGGTGTCTCCATGCAGATCTTGCCTCCATGTTATTCTCAACATTATCCTTTAGATTATGTAGAGTCTCAATAACTGAGTAGGTGCCTTCTATTGTAAAGTCAGGTGATAGTTCCTCTACATCTTCACTGGCTTCTTATTCTTCTCTCAACTTGGTTAGGTTGTTGTTCTCTCATATCTGCTAGGATAAAAAGGGCAAAATAAAGTTGTTCAGAATGGAGAGAAAGAAGCAAGTGCAGCTTGCATATCAGAAGAGACTGGAGGACAACGGGTGAGTGTATTGTCAAGAGAATTTAGAATGAGAATACTGTCGGATTTGATGGTTTCTGTCTCATTAGTGAATATAGCCTCAGCAATGTCCTTCCCAAAATTTATAGCACAAGATCACACTGTCATGCATGCAACTGATACGATATACAATATTGAACAAAATCTAGATTGCTGTTAAGTCTTTCATCTTTTAGAATGGGTTGTAGGTTTTGAATAAGGTTAAGGTTTTAGATAAAAAGGCGTCATCTCAGCTCAGACAATGCACTAAAGGTGTAAGGTTAGAGTCTGTCTGTATTCCAATCTTGAGTCAGACTGGTTCTATTTTCAAAGTAGGAATTTATAAACTGTTACATGGGTTGACTGCCTGCAGATTGTGCACTTTTTGAATGTATCTGCAATGACAATTCTGCAAATGGAAATTCACCTCATAGACTTATATACGTGTATGTGTGCATGTGGGGGTGGCGGGGGGGGAGCTGAGAGAGAGAGAGAAAGTGTGTGCATGTGTGTGGGAAACAGTGTGAGCTTATGCATGTGAATTTTATAATTTTACACATTTCATCAATTCCTACTTTGGAAATAGAACCAGTCTGATTCAAGATTGGAATACAGACTGACTCTAACCTCACACCTTTAACACATTGCCTGAGCTGTCATTTTTTAAAATAAAATCTTAAGTTATTTTCAGAGCGTGATTTTGAAAGAAGTTCTGGGATTTACACATTAATAACCGAACCTGCAACCTACTCTAAAAGATGAAAGACTAAACAACAACCTAGGGTTGTTCAATATATCGGATCAGTTGCATGCATGACACTGTGATCTTGTGCTGTAAATTCTGTGCCTTATGATCTTGCTCCATAGCTGCCTGATGAAGGAGCAGTGCTCAGGAAGCCAGTACTTCGAAATGAACCCGATGGACTATAATCTGGTGTTGTGTGATTTTTAACTTTGTCCACCCCAGTCCAGTACATTGGTACCTCACATCATGGCTTCTCAAAATATCCAGCACTGTCTCTTTGATAAGGGTTAGGACATGCAGCCGCACCTTTCCTTGTCCAGTTCATGCCTGCTGTCTTCAGTAATGTGATACTTTCTGAGCAAGTGTGATAATTAGTGTTTTGCATTGTATATGGTCATATGGCCATCATGGTGGTGCATAGTACAAAATATGGGTATGATGATAACAACATTGCTAAGTCTGTTACTATTTCCATAGTGATCAATAACTTTTGGATACTGTTGGGGGCGAATGACTTATAGGGGCAAGCCATGGGGTACAAGTCTCTGGCACAGAGTCTGTCCCTATTGCTCAGAAAGGAAGTGGGGAGAAGAGTAGAGCATTAGTCATTGGGGACTCCATAGTTAGGAGGACAGATAGGTGGTTCTATGAGAACGAGAGAGACTTGTGTTGCCTCCCAGGTGCCAGGATCCGTGGTGTCTCGGATCAGGTTTTCAGGATCCTTAAGGAGGAGGGGGAGCAGCCCCAAGTCATGGTCCACACAGGCATCAACGACAAAGGGATGAGGGTGTAAGGCAGAAATTCAAGGAGCTGGGGTGGAAGTTCAGATCTAGAACAAACAGAGTTGTTATCTCTGGTTTGTTACCCATTGCCACATACTAATGAGGTGCGGAATAGGTAGAGAGAGCAGTTGAACATGTGGCTACAGGGATGGTGCAGGAGGGAGGGATTCAGATACTTGGATAATTAGGCCTCATTCTGAGGTAGGTGGAGCCTCTACAAGCAGGATGGTCTACACCTGAACCAGAGGGGTACCAATATCCTGGGGGGGAAATTTGCTAATGCTCTTCATTAAACTAATTCATCAGGTGTATGGGAACCTGAATTGTAGCTCCAGTGTACAGGATGTTGAGAGTACTGAGGTCATGAATAAGGTTTCAAGGTCGCAGGAGTGTACTGGTAGGCAGGGAGGTGGTTTGAAGTGTGTCGACTTCAACACCAGGAGCATCTGTAATAAGGTGGGTGAACTTGCAACATGGGTTGGTACCTGGGATTTCAACGTTGTGGCCATTCTAGAGACATGGATAGAGCAGGGACAGGAATGGTTGTTGCAGGTTCTAGGGTTTAGATCTTTCAGTAAGAACAGGGAAGGTGGTAAAAGAGGGGGAGGTGTGGCCTTATTAGTCAACGACAATAAGGTATTAGAAAAGATGTTTGATGAGGACGAGTCTACTGAGGTAATATGGGCTGAGGTTAGAAACAGGAAAGAAGAGGTAACCCTGTTGGGAGTTTTCAATAGGTTCCAAATAGTTCCACAGATGCAGAGGAAAGGATTGCAAGAAAATTCTGGACAGGAGCGAAAGTAACAGGATAGGTGTTATGGGGGACTTTAATTTTCCAAATATTGACTGGAAACATTACAGTTTGAGTACCTTAGATGGGTCAGTTTTTGTTCAATGTGTGCAGGAGGGTTTCCTGACACAGTATGTCAGCAGGCCAACAAGAGATGAGGCCACATTGGATTTGGTACTGGGTAACGAACGGAGCCAGGTGTGAGATTTGGAGATAGATGAGCACTTTGGCGATAGTGACCACAATTTGTTTACTTTTACTTTAGTGATGGAAAGGGATAGATATATACCGCAGGGCAAGAGTTATAGCTGGGGGAACGGCAATTATGATGTGATTAGGCAAGATTTAGGATGAAACTGCCGGGGATGGGCACAATTGAATTGTGGAGCTTGTTCAAGGAACAGCTATTGTATGTCTTGGTTAGTGTGTACCTATCAGGCAGGGAGGAAGTGGTCGAGTGAGGGAACCGTGGTTTACGAAAGAAGTTGAATCAAGAGGAAGAAGGAGGCTGATATAAAGATGAGATGTGAAGACTCAGTTCGGGCACTTGAGAGTTACAAGTTAGCTAGGCAGGACCAAAAGAGAGAGCTAAGAAGAGCCAAGAGGGGACATGAGAAGGCTTTGGCAGGTAGGATCACGAATATGCAAAAGCTTTCTCTAGGTATGTCAGGCAAAAAAGAATGACTAGAGTAAGATTAGGGCAAGTCAAGGACAGTAGAGGGAAGTTGTGTGTGGAGTCCGAAGAGATAGGAGAGGTGCTAAATGAATATTTTTCATCAGTATTCACACAGGAAAAAGACAATGTTGTCGAGGAGAATACTGAGATACAGGCTATTAGACTACACAGGATTGAGGTTGATAAGGAGGAGGTGTTAGCAATTCTGGACAGTGTGAAAATAGATAAGTACCATGGGCCAGATGGAATTTATCCGAGGATTCTCTGGGAAGCCAGTGAGGACATTGTAGAGCCTTTGGCTTTAATCTTTATGTCATTATTGTCTACAAAAATACTGCCAGATGATTGAAGGATAGCAAATGCTGTCCCCTTGTTCGAGAAGGGGAGTAGAGACAGCCTTGCTAATTATAGACCCGAGAGCCTTACTTCTGTTTTGGAAAGAAAGAAAATGGGAAGCCTTCAAAAATGAGATAACGAGAATCCAGAGAAAGTAAATTCCTGCTTGAGCGACAGGAAAAGCTAGTAGGTATAGGGAATGCTGGATGACTAAACAAATTGAGGGTTTGGTTAAGAAAGAGAAGGAAGCATATGTAAGATATAGACAGGATAGATCGAGTGAATCCTTAGAGGAGTATAAAGGCAGTAGGAGTATACTTAAGAGGGAAATCAGGAGGGCAAAAAGGAGACATGAGATAGCTCTGGCAAATAGTGTTAAGGGTTTTTACAAATACGTTAAGGACAAAAGGGTAACTAGGGAGAGAATAGGGCCCCTCAAAGATCAGCAAGGTGCCCCTTGTGTGGAGCCACAGAAAATGGGGGAGATACTAAATGAGTATTTTGCATCAGTATTTACTGTGGAAAAGGATATGGAAGATATAGACTGCAGGGAAATAGATGGTGACATCTTGCAAAAATGTCCAGATTACAGAGGAGGAAGTGCTGAATGTCTTGAGATGCATAAAGGTGGATAAATCCCCAGGACCTGATCAGGTGTACCTGAGAACTCTGTGGGAAGCTAGAGAAGTGATTGCTGGGCCTCTTGCTGAGATATTTGTATCATCAATAGTCACAGGTGAGGTGCCGGAAGACTGGAGGTTGGGTAATGTGGTACCACATCTAAGAAGGGTGGTAAGGACAAGCCAAGGAACTACAGACCAGTGAGCCTGACATCAGTACTGGGCAAGTTGTTGGAGGGAATCCTGAGGGACAGGATGTACATATATTTGGAAAGGCAAGGCCTGATTAGGGATAGTCAACATGGCTTTGTGCATGGGAAATTATGTCTCACAAACTTCAGTGAGCTTTTGGAGGAAGTAACAAAGAGGATTGATGAAGGCAAAGCAGTAGATGTGATCTATATAGACTTCAATAAGGCATTCAACAAGGTTCCCCATGGGAGACTGATTAGCAAGGTTATCTGTCACGGAATACAGGGAGAACTAGCCATTTGGATACAAACTGGCTCAAAGGCAGAAGCCAAAGGGTGGTGGTGGAGGGTTGTTTTTCAGAGTGGAGGCCTGTGACAAGTGGAGTGCCACAAGGATCGGTACTGGGTCCTCTACCTTTTGTCATTTACATAAATGATTTGGATGCAAGCATAAGAGGTACAGTTAGTAAGTTTGCAGATGACACCAAAATTGGAGGTGTAGTGGACAGCGAAGAAGGTTACCTCAGATTACAACAGGATCTGGACCAGATGGCCCAATGGGCAGAGAAGTGGCAGATGGAGTTTAGTTCAGATATATGTGAGGTGCTGCATTCTGGGAAAGCAAATCTTAGCAGGACTTATACACTTAATGGTAAGGTCCTAGGGAGTGTTGCTGAACAAAGAGACCTTGGAGTGCAGATTCATAGCTCCTTGAAAGTGGAGTCATAGGTAGATAGGATAGTGAAGAAGGCGATTGGTATGCTTTCCTTTATTGGTCAGATTATTGAGTGCAGGAGTTGGGAGGTCATGTTATGGCTGTACAGGGCATTGTTTGGCCACTTTTGGAATATTCCGCGCAATTCTGGTTTCCTTCCTATCAGAAAGATGTTGTGAAACTTGAAAGAGTTCAGAAAAGACTTACAAGGATGTTGCCAGCGTTGGAAGATTGGAGCTATGGGAGAGGCTGAACAGGCTGGGGCTGTTTTCCCTGGAGTGTCGGAGGCTGAGGGGTGACCTTATAGAGGTTTACAAAATTATGAGGGGCATGAATAGGGTAAATAGGTAAAGTCTTTTCCCTGTGGTCGGGGAGTCCAGAACTAGAGGTCATAGGTTTAGGGTGAGAGGGGAAAGACATAAAAGAGACCTACGGGGCAACTTTTTCACACAGAGGATGTACGTGTATGGAATAAGCTGCCAGAGGAAATGGTGGAGGCTGGTACAATTGCCACATTTAATGGGCATTTGGATGGGTATATGAATAGGAAGGGTTTGGAGGGATATGGGCCGGGTGCTAGCAGGTAGGGACTGGATTGGCTTGGGATATCTGGTCTGCATGGGTGGGTTGGACATGCTGTACATTTCTATGACTTCTATATAAGATTTATAATCATCTAGAAAGGAATAATTTGATGAGGGATAATCACCACAGTTTTTTGAAGGGTAGGTTGTGCCTCACAATCTCTTTGAGAAGGTGCCAAACAGGTGGATGAGGGTATAGCAGTTGATGTAGTGTATATGGATTTCAGTAAAATTTTTGATAAGGTTCCCCATGGTAGGCTATTGCAGAGGATATGGAGGAATGGGATTGAGGGTGATTTGGTGGTTTGTTCAGAAATTGGCCAGCTGAAAAAAGACAGAGTGTGATGCTTGATGGGAACTATTCATCCTGGAGTTCAGTTACTCGTGGTGTACTGCAAGGATCTGTTTTGGGGCCATTGCTGTTTGTCACTTTTATAAATGACCTGGACGAAGGTGCAGAAGGATGGTTTAGTAAATTTGCGGATGAGTCTGAAGTCAAGGTGGAGTTGTGGACAGTGCGGAAGGATGTTGCAGGTTACAGGGGGACATAGATAAGCTGCAGAGCTGGTCTGAGAGGTGGCAAATAGAGTTTAATGCGGAAAAGTGTGAAGTGATTCACTTTGGAAGGAGTAACAGGTATGCAGAGTACTGGGCTAATGGTGAGATTCTTGGCAGCGTGGTTGAGCAGAGAGGTCTTGGTGTCCATGTGCATAAGTCCCTGAAAATTGCCACTCAGGTTAACAGGGTTGTTAAGAAGATGTACAGTGTGTTAGCTTTCATTGGTAGAGGGATTGAGTTTCGGATCCATGTGGTCATGCTACAGCTGTACAAAACACTGGTGCGGCTGCACTTGAAGTATTGCGTACAGTTCTGGTTGCCGCATTATAGGAAGGATGTTGGAAGCATTGGAAAGGGCTCAGAGGAGATTTACCACAATGTTGCCGGGTATGGAGGGAAGGTATTATGAGGAAAGGCTCAGAGACTTGAGGCTGTTTCTGTTAGAGAGAAGGGGGTTAAGAGGTGACTTAATAGAGACATACAAGATGATAGAGGATTAGATAGAGTGGACAGTGAGAGCCTTTTTCCTCGGATGGTAATGGCTAGCATGAAGGGAAACAGCTTTAAATTGAGGGGTGATAGATATAGGTCAGATGTCAGGGGTAGGGTCTGTATTCAGAGAGTAGTAAGGGCATGGATTGCCCTGACTGCAACTGCAGTAGACACGCTAACTTTAAGTGTATTTAAATGATCATTGGATAAATATATGGATGATAATGGAATAGTGTAGCTTTAGATTGGTTTCATGGTTTGGCACAACATCAAGGGCTGAAGGGCCTGTACTGCACTGTAACGTTCTATGTTCAATGTTGACAAGTGGACAATTTACAGTTTAACTGTTTGCAACCTCGCACCTTCAACACCTTTCTTGGACTTTAGGATACTCAGAGTTTAACACATTTTTAACCCAGAAACTGTTGCCATTATCGCCAAATACATATACCTTCTACTTTCTTCTCACTGAAACTTGCTGAACTTTCCTTTGATCTTAATAAACAAACTACCCAAGCTCACAGCTGGGTAGCATGTACAAGAGATCACATGACTGCCTTTACTAACTCTAAATTTAGAGTCCCATCTTACATTCAACTTATAAATCTCATAATATTGTGTATGAGGAGAAGGTGAAGATTAGTATGAATGTTTATTGAGAGATTATTAATGGATAGGTAATGGGGATGTGGTGAACTGTTTTGTCTAAAGTTTATCATGCATTTGGTGGGATATAGTGCTTGAATTTTCATTCCTTGACCACTCAACATTGACAACACTACATCCACATCCTTAGGGCTGAACATTTAATATTGATCTCCATTTTTGTCTATTCTACTCCCTTGTCATCATGTGTTGGGAAGGCTTTCTGCAGGACTTTTGAGTTCCTTTCTACTCCCTCCACTAAGACCTCCAGAACAGCAGCCACAAAAGTTTGTGCACTCTTGCCTATACAGTGGTCAGTCTTCATTGTTCATTGCTACTACTCAGTGATTTCAGATTCTGTTCATGCCACAATGCATCTTTCCTTTAAAAGTTGCTGACTTAGTTTCAATGGTGCTAGCAGCATGCAGAGAACATGACAACGAGTAGGCAACAGGGATTTTATATACTGCCTGCATTACATTAAATGGGCACGATGTGACCTCAAATCTCAATCTCCACATTCGTTTTCAGGGACAATGTAATTTTAATATCTAATATTTCACAGATTTATCAAGTAACAGCAGCTTTGTTTTATCTTCCTGCAGTGCATGGAAATAAATGTATTATTAGAAAGAAATGTAAGTTGAAGTACTATGCAATTTGAATAAATTCTGGTAACAGTCCATTAAACATTTGTATTTATAGATTGTTACAATACTGTCATAACCCATTATATGGCTGGAAAGCAGCAGCAGGGCTGCAAATGCTTGTAAACACCTACATGCCTGACTGATAGAATGTAGTTAATGGCTATTAGGAAGTTGAATGACAGGGCAAAGAAGAGGGAAACATTCAACAAGACACAAAACTCAATTGAAACACTTCAGTCACCGTTGATACCTCTAACTGTGGCTTATTTAATAATAGTACCAACTACTGGAGGCTCAAATGCAAGATTTTCAAACCATATTGAATAAAGAAGGAAAACAGAGCTTTATTTTTTTTTTGGAATGTCCCAGTGCACTTTATAACTTGATTATTATTATGTAGGGCAAACATGAACAAAAATCACTCAGGCTACAATGCTCCACAAAGACATATAAAAGTAGTTATCAAAACCATTAATAATACTTCCTTGACTACTAAATGGGCAAATAAATAGATGTATCTGCTGTAGAACTAAAGAACACATACTCAAAAATCCCAAGCATGAACTCAACTCAGTTGATCATGACTGGTGAAATCATAAAGTGACACAAAAAGCTTCTATGTTTTTCAGCAAGAAAAAAATTAGTATTCCTGCTCTTGGATAGTGTCCAGTAAACTCTGACCATAAAGTGATCTTCTATTGACATAGGGTGAGAATAGGGTAGAGCTCAGCTAAAAGTATCCAAGGCGAATTACCCTGCCAACATTTACTGTAAAAATATCTCTTGCATTGTCAACAACAATATCTGAGGACAGGCATAAAACCAACTCTTTACTTTATCAGATATTTTTATATGTCTTAGTTCTCCAAAATGATGAAAAAGATTTAGTTTTGTCAGACCACGAGAAATTGAAGGATAGATTTAAAGTTATTAGACCTGATATTGGAACATTGCAAAGGGAGATGGTAGAAGATGATATATGTTAGCATTTCGACAGACACGTGAACAGATGGGAATAGAGGGATACAGACAATGTGCAGGCAGATGGGATTACTTTGGAAAGGTATAATGGTCAGCACAGACATGGTAGGGCTCAAGGACCTATTCCTGTGTTGCACTGTTCTATGCTCTGAGTTCTACGGTCCATTACTAATCTGTGATTATGATTACACAAATAAGGTTTAAATATGGATTACTTTGGGAAGATGATGAAATAAATGAAGATGCTTGACAAAACCTGCATTGTTTGATTTCAGACTTGATGTATAGCAAGACTTTCAGGATTGTTAAGGAGAACTATTATACCAACATTCTCAAGAAATTATACTATTTGAAATTGGACATGAATACATCATTGGGATTGCAGCCAAATCATACAGATCTGCTGGAAATATCTTCCATATCCATTCTCTGGACTTTGACATCAGCTACTATTATAAGGAAGAACAATGAATATGTTGTCCACCAGAGACAAGACTATCTTTACTCACTTCAGCACTCATATTCTAATATCACCCCATCCAAAAAAAAAACCCAACAAACCAACATTCTTTGTGTGGGTCCATGAACAACTATCACTGCTAAGTCATTTTAACTGTACCCACAGAATTCCCAACACCCTAACTTTTGGTTCAATATTTCTCACTTTACCTCTATCGGTTATCCATCTTTCCAGTTACTCCTCATCTCTTCCATTGATGCCTGAGCCAACAATATACACTTCACCATCACACCTATTTAAATGCTGCTCCTGGCAAACTCCCAGCCTTTACGAACTTCAGCAAATCCAAACATTCAGCTGTTTGAATCCTAACCTGCACCAAGTTCCTTTCACTCTTGGGCATTCTGATCCTCAATTGTTCCAGGTCCATCAATACCTCTAATTTAATTTTTCGCTGCCCTCCCTGTTGATGCCTGTTTAAGTCCGGAAACCGCCTGCTGCTATCTGAGTCTAGCAATCACTGGCTGCAGCTTCTGGTGCGGACAGAGAGCAGAAGAATCAATTCTTACAACTTCAAAAGTCACTTAATTAAAGTATTAAACAATGCATGTATTTCTTATATATTCTATTACAAACTAGAGTTCATATATTTTCCCACAAACTGAACTAAAACCTATTTATACACCCATTCAAGTCCTCTGATACTTCCTGAGTAGTCACACAAGATAAAAGGTAATACCCGATCTGGATTATTGTTTTGCTGCTGCTGAGGAGGGCTGATGTTGGCCAGACGTTGCTCACACTCCCACCACGTCTCTGATGTAGGTATTACTTCTGAGATGGTGAGTCTCCAGAGTTGTCACTGTCTGCATGCCCCAAGGGTCTTCTTTTATCCTTTTCCCTTATCTCTCATTGTCGTTTTTTCCCTGTTGGCTTAGGCTCATCTGCATACTGCATGTGTTTACCTTATTGACTCTGAACCAGGGACCTAGTTGGTATTACCTCATTGCCCTCATTCAAATAAGGCTTCTGCATTACCTCACCTTTCTTACTTTTTCTGCAGAATACGGTTAGTACCAAGCTGTAACTGAACTCTGGTCATTCTCAGTTCACAAGCTGTTTTCCCCTGCATGTTAGAAGATTTTTTTTACACTGAGAATTCCTACCCCTGTCAGCGACTGGTACCCATGTCTCTGCAGCCTCCTGGGTAACATCTCATTTTCAGGAGTACACCGCTGACTGGTACCCTATGCAGAAGTCTGGCTAATACTCCCAAGTCTCTTCAGATCCTATCCCTCTGTGACCTGGCAATTTCACTATGTCTTAGGCTTCACCATTCAAAGATACAAAATCTTTCTTGTACCAATTACAAAATCTGACACACTTAAACATCGAGATTTCTGACCCTCTAACTTAGGCTCACGCGTATCACTCTCTCCCACTCTCCCACCCTTAGCTTGTTCCACCACTGGGACTTGACTTAGATCTGAAAATGTCCCTCAATCCTTTCTTACTTTATGACCCTCCTTTAAGCCTATTTCTTTAACCAAGCTTCCACAGGCACCAACTTTTGACTAATTACATGTCTAGAAAGTGCCTTTGGATGTTTTTCAATGCTAATGTCATGAGATAAATGAAAGTTTTTGTCTGGCATTGAGTGTCATTTGTAAGAAAATACTTGGAAATTCCATCAACCAACGTCTCAAATGTAAGTGTTCTTGTTCTCTCTTTAATTGAAAATATACCTAAACATAGAGGCAGAACTCAACATCATATACTGCCTTCATCTCAGGCCATGTTGTTTCTGTTTGATGAATGTAAATTTAGTCAGGAACAAAGAACAAAAAACAAAGAAAATTATAGCATAAGCCCTCCAAGCCTGCGCCTATCTAGATCCTCTATCTAAATCTGCCACCTATTTTCTGAAGATCTGCACCTGTTTGCACCCTGCCCCTTCATGTATCTGAATAGATACATAGAGTCATATGCAGCAAGGAAACAGACCCTTCGGTCCAACTTGTTCATGCCGATTGATATCCCAACCCCGATCTAGTCCCACCTGCCAGAACCCAGCCCACATCCCTGCAAACACTTCCTATTTATATACCCATCCAGATGTTTTTTAAATGTTGCAATTGTACCAGCCTCCACCATTTCCTTTGGCAGCTCATTCCGTACATGTACCACCCTCTGTGTGAAAAAGTTGCCCCTTAGGTCTCTTTTAAATCTTTCCCCTTTCACTCTAAACCTATGCCCTCTAGTTCTGCACTTCCCAACCCAGGGAAGAGATGTTGTCTATTTATCCTATCCGTGTCCCTCATGATTTTATCAACTTCTATAAGATCACCCCTCAGCCTCTGACCTCCAGGGAAGACAGGCCCAGCCTATTCAACCTCTCCCTATAGCTCAAATCCTCCAACCCTGGCAACATCTTTGTAAATCTTTTCTGAACTCTCTCAGGTTTCACAAATCTTTCTGATAGGATGGAGAGTGGAATTGCACACAATATTCCAAAAGTGGCCTAACCAATGTCCTGTACAGCTGTAAGGTAACCTACCAACTCCTGTACTCAATACTCTAACCAATAAAGGAAAGTACACCAAACACCTTCTTCACTATCCTATCTACCTGCGACTCAATGTTCAAGGAGCTATGCACTTGGACTCCAAGGTTTCTTTGTTCAGCAACACTCCCTAGGACCTTACCATTAAGTATATAAGTCCTGTAAGATTTGCTTTCCCAAAATGCAGCACCTCACATTTCTCTAAATTAAACTCCATCTGCCAATCCTCAGCCCATTGGCCCATCTAATCAATATCCCTTTGTAATCTGAGGTAACCTTCTTCGCTGTCCACTACACCTCCAATTTTAGTGCCATTTGCAAACTTATGCTCACATCTAAATCACTTATATAAATGACGAAAAGTAGTTCTTAATTAACGCTATTGTTCCTGCCTCTACCATGTCCTCTGGCAACGCCTTCCAGGCCCCCACCACACTCTGCATAAAGAACTTTCCACGCATACCTCCCCTAAACCTTTCCCCTCTCACTTTGAACTCATGACCCCTAGTAATTGAATTCTGCCCTCTGAGAAAAAGCTTCTTGCTATCCACCCTGTCGATACCTCTCATGGCTGTGTAGATCTCAATCAGGTTACCCTCAACCTCTGTCTTTCTAATGAAAATACTCCTCTCTTCATGGCTAGCACTCTCCATACTAAGCAATAACCTGGTGAACCTCCTCTGCACTCTCTCCAAAGCATCCACATCTTTTTGGTAATGTGGCGGCCAGAACTGTACGCAGTATTCCAAATGTGGCTGAATTAAAGTCCTACGCAACTGTAACATGAGCTGCCAACTCTTGTACTAAATACTCCGTCCAATGAAGGAAAGCATGCCATATGCTTTCTCCACTTTACTGATCTGCGTTGCCAACTTCAGGGAACAATGGACCTGAATATCCAGATCGCTTAGTACATCAATTTTCTCCAGAACTTTCCCATTAACTGTACAGTTCTCTCTTGAATGCATCACCTCACATTCACCTGGGTTGAACTCCATGGTTAATGGTCAACTGCCCAAAAACTAGCAGTAAATGTGAAGACTATCATTACATACTGAAAGTCTTCAAGGAAATCATGTACAGCGAGAAAATTTTAACTATTGTAGTGATTTGATATGCTAATGCTGATTATAAGTAAATTGAAAATTAAGTATCCTTTTAAGTCATTGTCAATTAATGGCGGCATGGTGGCACAGTGGTTAGCACTGCTGCCTCACAGTGCCTGAGACCCGGGTTCAATTCCCGACTCAGGCGACTGACTGTGTGGAGTTTGCACGTTCTCCCCGTGTCTGCGTGGGTTTCCTCTGGGTGCTCCGGTTTCCTCCCACAGTCCAAAGATGTGCGGGTCAGGTGAATTGGCCATGCTAAATTGCCCGTAGTGTTAGGGGTAGGGGTATGGGTGGGTTGCGCTTTGGCGGGTCGGTGTGGACTTGTTGGGCCGAAGGGCCTGTTTCCACACTGTAAGTCTAATATAATCTAATCTAATGTTGGACGTTGAGTGAATTGAATAAACGCTTCAATCAATCCTTTGTGTAACTCTTTACGATTTGGATAAATTGGATGTTTCTAAGTTAGCACAGAAGACTAATGAAATGAAAAAAATGTCTGCAAGCACAAATAAATGACTGAAATGCAATATTTTATATTTAAATAAAATGAGGCAATAATGCTCACCATTATTATGGAGTAAATTGGACTTTCAGCAAATACATCTGTGCAGCTAAATGTAGAATTCTGGTAATAGTTTGAGTTACGTGGTTATTCACAGGTTTGGATATAATAGAACTAACCAGTGGATTCAGCATTAAAATCAAGTGAGAGTATCAAGTTTGTAAGCTCTTCATATTACTTACTAAACAAGCCAGTAAAAGTAAGAATTGGTGCATTCATATGCAAGATGACCAAGTCATAAGTACTACCAAAAAAGCATTCTCTAGGCCTGAAATCCTGAAAAATAATTGTACTTTTGTGGATTCTCACTGCCTTAGAATTTAATTAGTATTGAAATTAAAAAAAATCTGTCTTTTTAAATCTATTTTAATTCTGCCTTTCTTTCCCAATCCTTATTTCACTTTCTGTACATGATTTAAGTCTCTTTCATAATTTTTCATCAATACTTTCTGTTATAAATTCTCTGGACAGAATCCTATTAGGTTCTGAGTGAAGTAGTCTATGCATGATGTGCAGCAGAGTTGGATGAGACATCTGGCGAGGCCCATCTCAATGAGATCATTTCAAAAGTGACACGATGTGATTCACGCTACGTACTGATGAAATGCTAATTGATGGTAATTATTGATTGTTGAATACTTTGTTAATGCCACAACTTGCCTCATTAATATTCAGCATCCCAGTTTACTAAATTTGCCAAGAAAGTTAGATATTGGAAAAACACAAGGAAGCCAGAGCAGACATCTGGCAGATTCAGCTCACTACTTGCACCAAACAATATCCATGTTTATGGTGACCACATTGCAATACAGGGCACAATCCATGGGCACTAGATGCACTCATCCTTCATTGGGTAACCATACCTGGTGCACTGTGGAAGCATTGGATCACATCACTATCATTAGAAAGTTGCAGTGGAAACACTGTGCACAGTGACAGGCAACTTGTCATCAGACTGGATCAGGCTGTATCTCAAGATTGCTCACTTTCTCTTTCAGCGCTTACTCACACAGTGCCTACTTGTATGGTCTCAGCGTCACTTCATCACCATGCTTGTCTTACCATGCCAATTTGTGCAGTCATAAGATCAGGTTGCTGGCCTTACTGATAGACAGTCCTTAATCTAAGGGGTTCAAATCATGCAGAATGGCAATGTGCTACATCAATTTTCACACCTAATCCATGTGCCAGCAGTCTACATGGCAAACACACTGTTTGGGCAGCATGAGGGCAGCTTTGTTTAGGAAGTAGTGATCACCATCAGAAATGGATCAGCCAGATTCCTCTTGTAACAATTAAAGGATTAGATATTGCAAGTAAAACATATTCAAGGAAAGGTACAAAGATAATTAACAAAATGTTTGAGTTGTACAAATAAATACAATGATTGTTCTTGAAAACTTTCATTCACAAACACAAAATCTCCAAATCTGGGGGGAAAAAAACTTGATGGAGTCTCATCTTTCAAGTTCTTTGGCCATGTAACACTAAATTTAGGAAAAATAAGTATTCACAGAATGTCCAAATGTAGTTCTACAGCAAAAGTCACTTTTCACACAAGCTACTGGCATTGGAATATATTCCTGGATGTTAGGGGTGACTGAATTGCTTTTCTTGAGACAGTGGTATTAGATTCCACATTCTCTTTTAGTAATTCTCCATTGGCGGTAATGAGGTTTTCTGGTGGGTTTACAACTCACAAACGTTGAGGAAAGGGGTTCTGAAGAACCCTTCCACAGATGCTGCCAGACCTGTTGGGTTTGCCCAGCAATTTTTGTTTCTGTCTTTTGTTTTTTGATGAAAGGGTGGTATCCAATCAAGCTCAAGAAGCTTCTCATGAAATTGCACTATCCAAAGATGTATTGAACATTGTCAATAGCAAAGCTGCCTCATCATACTTCATATTCCAGTAGTCATTTCTGCTATAATTTGCTGAAAATATTTGCCCCATGCCACTCAGGTTAAGAAGAACTCTTTTGACCCTTTCACCAGTGGTAAACCTTCAATACTTCAGACTGCAAGTAAGCTGAAAAGCTGTCCTGAAATGCTTGAGCACCCTGTTCGTCAACTTTGAACCTAAGAGAGGCAGTTTGCATTGCTTTGCTCAGAAGACCAATGCTCAATGAAGGACAGTGGATATGGTAAATGCCATTAGCCTTGAATAGCAGTGTGCCGCCTTGAAAAGAGCAAACATTTTCCTGAAGAGATGTGTGAAATCACCATGGATTATATTCTCTCATTTATAAAGTGGATGCAAATGTACAATGATGTACACAGGCTGGGCCATTGCACAATCCCTGAACACCATATCTAACCTCAGTATAGTCCACATTAAAATGCAAAGTCTTGGCTGCCATCAATGCAATGAGCCAGCCTTAGAGGCTAATGCTATCTGTAGTCAAGCAGTCCGTTGCTTGTGGTAGATGAGCAATGTTTGGCCATTGTAATTTTTTTTATCCTTCAAATGTCTGAATAGTCTGCTCATCTCTCATGTGAGTGCAACTTAACTGGAGTTGACACCGGAAATGATTCTAGAGACACAGAGTGCAAATGAACATATGATGTCTTTACAATTATGTGTCATCTGTTCTGCCTATGTGCACTCAGTAAGTTTTCTTCTTCCACTCCCTCCCACGACATCTAACTGCAGCCCTGACTTCAGCAGCTGGTTTGAAAGCAGCCTGCTTTGTAGATGTCTTCTAGGAGAAAGTGAGGACTGCAGATGCTGGAGATCAGAGCTGAAAATGTGTTGCTGGAAAAGCGCAGCAGGTCAGGCAGCATCCAAGGAGCAGGAGAATCGACGTTTCGGGCATGAGCCCTTCTTCAGGAATGAGGCGAGTGTGCCAAGCAGGCTAAAATAAAAGGTAGGGAGGAGGGACTTGGAGGAGGGGCGTTGGAAATGTGATAAGTGGAAGGAGGTTAAGATGAGGGTGATAGGCCGGAGTGGGGATGGGGGCGCAGAGGTCAGGAAGAAGATTGCAGGTTAGGAAGGTGGTGCTGAGTTCGAGGGTGGGACTGAGACAAGGTGGGGGGAGGGGAAATGAGGAAACTGGAGAAATCTGAGTTCATCCCTTGTGGTTGAAGGGTTCCCAGGCGGAAGATGAGGCGCTCTTCCTCCACCCATCGTGTTGCTATGGTCTGGCGATGGAGGAGCCCAAGGACCTGCATGTCCTTGGTGGAGTGGGAGGGGGAGTTGAAGTGTTGATCCACGGGGTGGTTGGGTTGGTTGGTCCGGGTGTTCCAGAGGTGCTCTCTGAAATGTTCCGCAAGTAGGCGGACTGTCTCCTCAATATTGAGGAGGCCACATCAGGTGCAGCGGATGCAGTAAATGATGTGTGTGGAGGTGCAGGTGAATTTGTGGCTTTCTCTCTCCCGCCTTTCTTAAAAAGTGGTATAACATTAGCCACCCTCCAATCCTCAGGAACCGACCCCAAATCTATCGAACTCTGGAAAATAATCACCAACGCATTCACGATTTCCTAAGCCACCTCCTTCAGTACCCTGGGATGTAGACCATCAGGCCCCGGAGACTTATCAACCTTCAGACCTAACAGTCTCTCCAACACCAAATCCTGGCAAATATAGATTCCCTTAAGTTCAGGTCCTTCAGCCACTGTTACCTCAGGGAGATTGCTTGGAGGTGGAGGATGGTATTGGTGGAGGGTGACTGAATGGGTTGTGGGAGAGGAAGAAGCTTAGAGCACCTCTATTTCCTCTCCTCATCCTTCCAGCAGCTCAAGGCCTCCTGTTCCCAACATGTGGAGGACTTCTACTCCTCTACATCCAACACAGAATCCACCAAGTCAACAAACAATTTTTTGGTTTCATACCTCAGACAAAAAAATTGGAAGGACTCAACACTGAGTTCTCCAATTTCACATAATCTCCTTTCACATCCCTGACTCCCTTCCCAGTTCCTCTCCCTCCCTTTCATTTCTCTGATTGACTCTTTCTTCCAGCTACCAACTGGATTCATTCCTCGCATTGACCAACTGGGTTGTACCCTCTACCTGTGTTCACCTAGCCCTACCATACCTCCCGCCACCTTCCCATAACACCCCCTGACCCCTAACTCCCCGCTGTCTGGTTTGCTCTGTTCTACCAGCCTCCTGCATGTCTATCTTGAGTTTCTGGCCTGTAGCATCTTAAGTAGTATGAAACTGGGTTTAAATATGGCATGAGCAGGATGGTGAGCACTTAAGCCTCTCCAACCATGTGATTCCATGAGAAGGTTGCCAAATAGCCTGTTGCATAATTAATGAGGAGTGGAATATTGCATGATAAAATTCACTCTGGGCCATTGCAGACAATTCACATGACAAAATATTTTATTGAAAATAGGAAAATTCTTCTCAAAATGTCACAGTAAGACAAAAAATCAAAGTTGAACCCAAAATGCCATTAATATTCTCAAATCCAAAGCAACATAAAGGAATTTAACTTATTTAGTCACTTAAATACAATGACAACTCTGTGGAGGATGTTGTGTGCATGGGGAAGATTGAGATATTATTTCTCTAGGATTAGGTAAAACTAAGGAGGATAGTAAATAAGAAATCCTGCACTTCAAAAAAAAAGCTGTCAACAAGCTGTCATCTGGTTCATCCACAACTTTATCTTCACACAAGGATGTAGACAAAATTGCTTATGGCTGTCAAGGTCATCATGATTCTTCATTTTTGCAGTAAGGTCTAAATTCAGGCTATAGCAGGTGACATTGCACTCCACTAGTTTATCAGATAAGTTATCAAGGCAGCGTACACATGGAAAAATGCAAGCATCTTGCTCTCCATTGACAGAGCAAAGCAGGATGATGGAGTACAAAGTTTCCTGAAGACAAGACGTGTTGAAGACTCACTTTGCCTTATATGTTGTCGATTAGCAGGTTGATATTTTTAACAAATACAAATGAAAAATGTCCCAGTCTATTCTTAAAAGTCCAGTCTATTCCAGTCCCAGCAACATTATGGTAAATCTTTTCTGAAACCTCTCCAGTTTAATAATATCCTTTCTACAACAGGGTGACCAAAAAACACAATTCTTCAAAAGAGGCCTCACCAATGTTCTGTATGACCACAACGTGACTTCCCAACTCCATTGCCCAAAGACCTGAGCCATGAAGGCACCTTCTCAACGACCCTCTCTACCTGTGACACAAATTTCAAAGAATTATGTACCTGAACCCCTAGATATCTCTATTCTACAATACTACCCAGGGCTTCACCATTAACTGTATAAAGCCTGCTCGTTTGTTTTACCAAAAGGCAATACCTTGCATTTATCAAATTAATCTCCACTCTCCCACTCCTCATTACACTGACCCAACTGATCAAGATCTCGTTGTACTCTTAACTAACTTTCTTCACTGTCCACTATGCCATCAATTTTGGTGTCAACTGCAACTATGCCTCCTATCTTTCTCACCCAAATAATTGATATAAATGACAAACAAAAGTGGATCTGGTACCGATTCCTATGGAACACTGCTGGTTATGGGCTTCCACCCTGAAAAACAACTCTACACCACCATTTTTGTCTCATTCAGGCTAAAGGGATCAAAGACGGAGAAAGCGGGGACAAGGTACCAAGTTGGATGATTTACCATCATCATATTGAATGGTGGAACACACTTGATGGGCTGAATGGCCTATTCTTGTTCCTATTTTCTAAGTTTCTATGTCCCTTGGGATGGACAATAAATGCCGACACAGCCAGCAATGCCACATACCAGAAATGAAAAAGACAAAAAGATTGTAGAGATCTTGAACAGATGTGTACCAGATCTTGATAGGTTTGGATCAGGAAGACTAAAACTGTTCTCAGTAGCTAATGGCTGGGAGAGACAGATTTATGGTTGTGGGCAAGAAATTTAGGGGGAGTGAGAGGAAGAACTTATCCACAGTGAGTGATCCTTGGTGCATACAATGGCCTGGAAGCAGAGACTATAAATGACTCTCAAAAGAAATTGGATGACAACTTGAAAGAAATTTAATCTTAAAGGTACGGTTTTGATAGGGTGATTTACTGGATTACCCACAGGAGAAACAGCAGCTTCTTGATGGGTCGAATAGCTTCCTTGTGAATGAAAGGAAATCAACATTTCTGCCTAGATACAAAGGCCATGTGAACTTACATTGCAAAGAGCAAGATTGCAGAGAGAGCTATTACAGTATAGAATTTCCTAAAATATCAGTGAATATTACAACCAGGTCTGCTGGGAGTCCAGGAGACAGCCTCACCATTTTCTATAGCTCACTATGCCAGAAACGGATGAAAGCTTAAGGTCAGATTGAAAGGACAAAGTTTGTGAGAACTTAACAGATTCTCCAAGGTTGCAATAGAGGGTTGATCTTGGTAATATTCTCATGGTGAAGCAGGAGTAGGTACAAAAATTGCAGGTTCAAGAGCTTCTCCTTGCCCCAGCCCATGCCCCTGACAAGCACAATAGGCTCTCTCAAAGTTTAGTCTTCAGTTATTGGGCCCTAAAATCACCCTATCCTAAGCTTTGCTATGAAGTAAGTTCTATGAGGAAGCAAAATAAGTTGAGAGCTTTGGGAACAAAGAATTACTTTGGACCAATTTTGGTAGTACTGGATGTCTACTTAAAGGAAAGTGTAGTTGATACCTGTAATGTATGTTCACTCAGTTAAATTAAAATCAAGTTATATATTCTATTCTGTGGTTTGAAGTGTAAATTGCTTCTCAACAGTGTTTAATCAATAGTATTTAAGGGTTTTATTATGGTAAATGTCTAAAACTTAATATTTTTTATCATTTTAGCTGTTCAAATAAAAGTTATTGGCTTCTCTGAAGATTAAAGTACATTTCTGCATGGTGTTGAGGATCTAGAGAGTCATTGGAAATGCACTAATCTAGGCAAGGGGAGGATATTTTCATCATCTCCCTGACTATGCCTTGTAGTTTGTTGAATGGCTTTAGAGAAGGTCCAGAGATGCTAATTTCACTAGTATTTATGTGCGAGTCCCATTTCAGTTTCTAGTCAATGGTGACCTCAGAATGTCAATGGTGGAAAACTTTACAATCATAATGCAACTGAATGACATGGGAAATGATTACATTGTCTCTTGTGTGAGGTAGTTATTGCCTTGCACTTGTGTAGCATAAATGTTACCTATCTAGTTATTACTACATATGCACAGGAACTGCTTCATTATCTGAGGAATAGAATTGAGCATTAAACAATTATCAGCAAACTGATACCTTCTGACCATATGTTAGAGAGAAGGTGGCTCATAAAGCATCTGAAGATGGTTGGGCATTATCCCAAGCAGCAATGAATCAAGGCTAAGATGAGTAGCCTCCAATAATGGTGGCACGGTGGCTCAGTGGTTAGCACTGCTGCCTCACAGCACCAGGGTCCCAGGTTTGATTTCAGCCTTGGGTGACTGTATGGAGTTTGTACATTCTCCCTGTGTCTGGGTGGGTTTCCTCCAGGTGCTCTGGTTTCCTCCCACAGTCCAAAGATGTGCAGGTCAGGTGAATTGGTCTTGCTAAATTGCCCACAGGTTAGGTGTAAAAAATGAGGTCTGCAGATGCTGGAGATCACAGCTGCAAATGTGTTGCTGGTCAAAGCACAGCAGGCCAGGCAGCATCTCAGGAATAGAGAATTCGACGTCTATTCCTGATGAAGGGCTTATGCTCGAAATGTCGAATTCTCTATTCCTGAGATGCTGCCTGGCCTGCTGTGCTTTGACCAGCAACACATTTGCAGCACAGGTTAGGTGTGTTAGTCAGAGGGAAATGGGTCTGGGTGGGTTACTCTTCGGAGGGTTGGTGTGGATTTGTTGAGCTGAGGGGGCTGTTTCCACACTGTAAGGAATCTAACCATGTTCTTGCACTAATTAGGAGTCCAGCCACTACAATGTTACCCTCTAGTTCTGAGACCTATGATGCCCTTCTCTATCTCCATATACTTTGATGTGGAGGGCAGTGACTCTACCCTGTTGCTAGAATTCAGCTTTTTATCTGTGTGTGCAATTTTATCACGGTTGTAATGTCAGTTGTGCGATCAACTTAAATCAAAATAGCATACGTGAGCAGGTTGTTGGTGAGCAAATGCTTGATAATTTAGGTCATTGCTACTTAAGTTCTTTGACTATAAGTTTTGTAAATTGCATTTGACATATTGGTGCCTCAGTATTGCTATCGCAAATTATACTTAACTATCAAGAAACTAATCTCCCTGGGGCTGAGAATTCTATTAGGGTCCAATTTTCATTTCTTTGCAGAAATTGAGTTATGTGGTCATCTGAACGCAACAATGCCATTTTGTTGCATTTTAATTTACTGCAGAAATGTTGTAAAACCAGTCTATGTAACAGAAGCCATCGCTCAACGTAATTACAGAACATTACTTCGGCAAACATCCTTTGAATGTTGAGGGCATGTTATTACATTTATTGATTTTACTTTAATTTGTTTTGGAAATTCTGTGGCAAATTTACTAGGTTTGAGTCACCACCCCTGTTCGACCAGCGTCCATTATTTTGAAAGTACCAAGCAATGCAGAAGCTTTTTAATGAACTTTACAAACTACGTGGCTTATTTTTAAACTAAGAAACAGAAACAGAAATGTACACAAAACATTATTCGTGAAATGTTTAATGTCACGTGATGTGTACAATTCCAGTTGCGAAAACGTGTTATTTCACTGTACTGATTTTTACAATGCTACACAGAAATAGCTTATCAGAGAACTGCTTGAATATATTATTTATATAGCGCCTTTCACGTCCATCGGACGTCCCAAAGCTAATTACAACCAATGAAGTCCACAATTAAACCCAGCAAAATTTATGATTTACCAGAGGGATGTAAAATCGGATTGAATTTTTTTTAAAAAAGCCGTAAACGGTAAGTCCAGTCAATGGTGGTCTTTAAACCAGTGCTCATCGGGTATTAACTTCGCTATTTTAGCTTTTGTAAAAAAAAACTGAAATATGTCTGGGCAAGTGATTAATTTTCTAAGGAGCCAATGACCTGTTTGCAAAATAATAAAGTTTCGACGTATGTGAAAGTTAATTTAATCATGCGTTTGGTATAAACAACCGTGGGTTTCTGAGATAGGTATTACATTGCAGACTTGCGGATGATCAGTGTATTCGATCTTTGACACACATGTAATAAGAGCCATATGGCTCCTTGTATCATCAGGTTTTGCCCCTGCTCAGTGTGGTGCACCTAGGAACTATTTCCATCTGACTGATTTCAAATAGACCTTTGCCCTACGCTCGTGCCCACATAAGCAGACACCAATGCACTGACCATTTTGACGAATTTGAAAGGCAACACTAAATTGAACTTGGCGATAGTTTAAAGTGCTCACATGTGACGATGAGCGATGATTCATTTCACTGAGATGTGGCAACAGATAAGGCGTGACTCCACCAGAGTGTTAACACAAGAGGACAACAACGACTCGTTGTGAAAGAGAGTGCTGTTGGGTCTGTGACAGGACAGTGCAGCGCATGGCCAACGGTCCAACCGTGCCCGCGGCCATGAACCGACCGGCGCACGTGATCCCCATGACAACCCCATGCCTGACCAAAGCCGCCCTCCGTCAGCCAATGAGAAAAGGGTTACCATCATTCACCCGCACCCTGAAGGACAACCAATAACTACTGGCCTTGCAAATGAAGAGGCGTTAGCCTAGCGGTGGCCCCTAGGAATTGTAGTTCTACCTAATTGGCTGGTTTTCCTGCTAGCTGCCTGAGACCCGCGAACTACAACTCCCATGGCTCATCGCGTACAACAAACCAATGGGGCACATGCGCACGAGGTCGGCTGCTGTCTTCGGTGGGGTCGAATAGGATGATGTCACCTGCAGTGAAAGGAAATTGTTAAACTGAATCCTTTTTGTAAAGAAGAAAGGGGAGGAAGAAAAAAATATGGACGTTGCTGTACGGATGGGTGGAATTTGTTGGTGAGCAATCTTTGTTGTCTTACTATCCCTGGAGGAAATGAGATTTGCGGCTGGGTTAGGGTTGATTGTGTTCGGCTGGTTCATCAGGGGGAAAGTGTGCGGAAATGTTCAGGTTAGTGCAGGGGGTCCGGGGGGGGGGGACCGCCACTGACCGGACCCCTGTGTTTGCGAGATATTTATTGTCAGGCGAGCCGGCAACAAAAGGGAGACGCTCGGAGTTTGCAGGATTGTCTCTAAGTCTGCCTTCCACCGCTGGGGGAGGCTTTTTCTCTCACCAGGCTCCCTAAATCCCACCCATTTGCAGCTGTTATACTTTGGTGCCGGGAGAGGAGTTTGGGGGCGATTTTTGTGCCGGAGAGGCTGAGATGCGAGGAATAATGCTGTCAGTCGTTCGCCTGATTCCCTTCTTCTGATTCACGGAATTAAAACGCTAAGCCCACATGTCAGAAATCACTAATCTTTCCCAGTTCTATCCTTTTGTTTGTCAGCCTTGTGGCTTTTTTTTATTGTTATTTAAGGTGAGGTTGGTTTGGGTGGAAGGTGACTTCCCCCACCCTCCCCCCTTCGTAATGTCTGTGACTGGTTGGGAGAAGCTGGCATAATGTTTGAATGTTTTAAAGCTTGCGGCGTGTTGCTATTTAATATTCCCGAGTGGGGAGACCTAGGGGTTGAGGGCTGGAATTTAATGAGAGCAATCACCTGTAAAAGGGATTTCGTGTTTTTGCCTCCACCCTTCTAAACGTGCGATGCTGAATGAAAACGGCATATGGGGGAATTAAAAAAAAGCTGTGGGAGGGTTTGTTTTTGGGCTTTGCCCTGAAATATTTAATTTCGTCAGACTTGCACGTAACAATATCGAGGAAATCGGGCAAACACTCCCTTCCAATCTACGACCACTGGGAATACAATTTGATACGAATACAACTAGAGTACGTACAATTCCATCTGCAGTCAGTTTAATCATGGAATAAGGGAGGGGAGACTACTGGAGAGAGTATGACTGCAGCTGAATGTGACTGAGAGGCGTGCGCTCCTGAAGCGGCTGAGAGTTTGACGGGGATTGACGTGTGCATATGCACTGCGATAAGATGTGTTTGGATTGTAATAGAATGGTAATTTTGGGTGTGTCCGATTTTATGCGTGAGGTCATTGGAGAAAAAAGTTAAACAGGAGCAAAAGGCATAGCTTCATTAAAGGGAAGAGGTAAGAATATACAGCAAAACATAGGTTGATATTGTAGCTTTCACCTCTTCTTCCAAATGAACTCTTATGTCAATATGTTGAGAATTAAAGCGATGACAGAATATGAGCACAGGATGCGATATTACAATTGGTACGTGGGTGAAGGTCTTCAGTCGACACGGACAAATAATTTGGGTGAAGGTTGTTTACCTTGGTGTGAGGGACAATGACAGATTAGTTGACATCGAATAATACTTGTCTCCGTACAAAGTTAAACATCACACAACACCAGGTTATAGTCCAACGGGTTTAATTTGAAGCGCTAGCTTTCGGAGAGGCGCTCCGAAAGCTAGTGCTTCCAATTAAACCCGTTGGACTATAACCTGGTGTTGTGTGATGTTTAACTTTGTACACCTCAGTCCAACACCGGCATATCCAGATCATGTCTCCGTATACAAAACAAATATCATCTGTTCCAGAGCAATTTGGATTTTTCTTACAGCCAGTGATAACAGTATAAATTAATTCATTGGTGGGTTATCTGATATGTCACTTGAAGATTTTAATCTTTACAGCATTAGGTCGGAACGTTTAGAATCAAAAATGCTTTTAGCAGAACTTGGTATGATCCCTTATTAAAGGAAAATGCAATCTTCCAAATTATTCCTATTTAGAATGAGGGGTCGATGTACAGATTCTTGTCTTTTTAAGGTGTTTTGACTATTTGTATCTTTCTCAAATGTGCAAATTTTTAACTTGGTTGTGCTTTATTCCCATTGAACATAATTCCATAACTTTTGTCCCAATATTTCTAATATGTGATTTAATGCTTAAAGTAGTATTTTTGAAATATGCACTGTGAACATAATTTTGATGCAATGCAGGATAGTTTATTCTGTTGATTTGTAACACTGCACCTCTGCATATGCCTGTGTGGCACAATTGTGTTAATCAGGAAAAAACACGGCCATATAATTTGCAACATGTGCTCCGTAGTATACAGTTTATTTTTGAAAGTGTTAAAACTTTGTTTGCTATAAAATTGCTTTTTGTGGCATATAGATGTGCAAACTGCTACAATTGCATCACAAGTTTCATATGAAACAATTTCTAATTAATTAGTTTGTAATTTCATGTAGTCAGTGCAAAGTATTGTTGATTTATACACAAATTCAATGAAACATCTTTCAGAAAGAGCGTGTATAAAGAGTTATAGAACACTGGACAAAGAACTTGACCATCAAAAGTAATTAAAATCTGATTATACCAGAACTGAATGACCTGTAAATGTCTCTCAGCTTTCTCAGGGAAGTAAAACTGCATTCAAAAAGACTTTGAGCAGAACATTACATAATATTGATTGCAAATCTTTGACTCAAGATCTGTTTAGGAGTAGTTGCACCTTGATTACAATTTATACAAGTCTATGCCAAGCAATGTAAAGGTCTGCTTTTTAAAACAACACAGCAAGGGAACATAAGAACTCTAAACAGAAGTATAAATTGCTTTTGTTTAAAACCAAATGTGTTTGGAGTAAAGCATGGGTGTTACTATAAATTGCAGTTATTTAGATTCTTCTCTTGGGAATGCTGGTTCTTTCCATCGATGGCCCTACTTTATTGCAGTTTTTTTCCCCTGCTCTGAACTTTGGCACTTTAATTTGATTTTTTTCATACACCTCTATTTACAATAGAAAATTTGTTTTTGTGTCTTTGTTCATGTCTTGGTACTGGTGGGTTGTAAACAATAAGTTAGAGTTAAGCATGAATAAATGAGGCATGCAAACTCCTGTCATCTCCATTAATAAATTGAGAACTCAGATGACAGGAGTTTGCATGCCTCATTTATTCATGCTTAACTCTAACTTATTGTTTATATTCCTGTTCTATAATATTCAGCATACTACCTTTTCAAGAAGAGTTTTGGATTTGCAATACCCCTTTTGTGTTTTATTTTTGAAAAACTTTTACACAGAAATATGTTTTTTGTCTGCTTCCCTGAACATGAGGGCCAAAGGCCATAGATTAATTATTTGAGGTCAAGCTCTGCTGTCCCTTTTTTTGAGAATATCTTGGTATTTATTGCGTGAGTTGTCCCTTTAAACTTCATTTGATGGGAGGCAAAGGTGTGGGAGATGTTTGGCTACTTGGGTTGAGTCATGGTCATGTTGTTTCAGCCAGTACAGTACATCCTGATGAAACATTTGGACAGCACTCTACTATGTTGCATTACCAGTTTTGCAACTTGTGATCACTGAGTTCCTGATCTCACTCATTCATTTTTCACATACTTTTGAGATGTATGTAGGAAAGTAATGCAGCCTACAAAGAACAGCCACTGAGTGTCTAGTAAGGAAATGTTGCAAGGAGGGAAGGAAGCAAAATGGATCTAGTGGAATAACTAATTTTCACATGTTAATTGGGGATGCAGTTATATAGTGTCTCTGATATTTTAGTATAAGTCTGTGCCTTCTACATCAATGGAAATGTAACTGTAAACCCAAATTATCAAGTGCAGTATACTTTTGAGCTGCAAGGCTTCCAGAAGGGCATTTTAATCCTTTTCATTGTGCCATTTTTGGTGGTCTCCATTGGGGCAGGAAGACTTTTTTTTCTTGTGAAGTATAGTGCAGGTTTTCTGACAATGAAAGAAATCCCTATCAATATGGTCCTTTGCATTGGGCGTGTTTTATGTAAGAGGGGCAGAACATTCTGGATGTATTTTGATAGCAGCAGTACAGAAAATTTTGAGGAAATTAATATGCACTGATATTTGAGGATATAACTAGTATAAATTTAAAGTGGCACTAGATTCTGTTTATCTTCCCATTTGAGCTGCTGGATTTGAATATTCTCAGGGTTTCAACCCCAAACCTTGCCCCCGCAATATTCCCCCCCCCAAAAAAATTTCCAAATTATTGTTTTGTAAATGTCATTTTAGTGTCACACTTGTTCTTTTTATATAATTGAATAACCTCCTGTGTGGCTGTTCATCATATATCCTATTTGACTAACTCTGAGGTTGTAATTTGTTTCCTGTTCATTTTTCTCATTGTTCTGTTTCAGCAAAATTGTTTGTTTATTTTTTTCAGATGTAGGGCTTTTGATGTGAAATGCTGACTGACCACCTGCATACTTCATTTTCTCAATTTTTAAAAATGTTTTTGCACATGATATCACCAAAACAAAGTTCATTGTGGTGAATTAGTTAATGCATGTTAGAAACAACAAATTTCTGTCACCTTTTTAGAAGTAAATGTTTTGTAGATAATTCATTTGTTGGGTGATCTCTCTTAATATTTTACCATTAATCAAATGAATTGTAAAGTGACTTCTGAGGAGGAGCAAAATAGCATTTTATGTGCACAATGTTATTACGCTTTTATTAAGGTTTCTTCATGATATTTTTAGAAAGATTGGATTATATACTATTTCCAGAATAATTCTGGATTAAACTAGAGTCAAATCACTGTTCAAAATTTGAAGAGTTTAGAAAATTTTGCTTCAAACTCATTTAGATTTAACATTATTACATTGGACTTTACAAAGTGGCTTTGAAATACTTGATGTAACTTTCACTAAGAATGCATGCATTTTGGTTCTGTTGACTTGATTTGGAAACATTGGATGGAATTGAAGTTTATTATTGTACTTGTTCAGGGGTCTCTGAATACTTATAATGCAAGAATGACAATTGTTCAGTGTGACAACATGATCAGACTGTCAGTAGAACAGGTTGCATATATAGTAATAGAATGGAAAAGAGAACATATTTGAAAATTTAGTTTGTTTATGCTCATAGTTCACCACACAATTCAGAGAATACTATTTCAAAGTCTGCTTCCCTGTGCAAAGACCTTTTGTAAGATAATGATACACACAACCTTGTTAATGGGAAGTAGTGGGATGTGGAAAATAATCAATTACAGGAAGGATATAATTCATGAGCTTGAACAGTAAACAAGTTGCATACTTCCTGTTGGTAGAACATAACACATTTTGGTGCCATTTATGTATTTGTGTGTGGTGGTTCTGATTTCTGATGTCAGTAAAAGTGTAACTTGAAGTTTGGTCCAATCTGACTAGATGCTGCTTCTCATTTTCAATCCACAGTATTAAGCCCAATTCAGCTTTATTAAAGTGTCTTAAGCTCAACTTTCTAAACAAAAGCATTATTTTTTGTTTTAACGTTTAATCAAGCAACATCCTTTCCTTGCATTTTCAAGACTGCTTGTCAAGACCTGAATTGTATAATTGCAGAGCCCTCTACTGACAGCAAAAACACAATTCAATATCACTCAGTAATAGGGAGCTTATATCAGTGTATTCTATAGCTCCGGATAAGTAATGTAGTAAAATTTACTCAGATTAGTGAATAACTCTTCATATTTGGATTACTACATTTTATCGCTATGCTGAATGATACAATCCATATTATACTTCCGATACTATAGATACTTATTTGGCCTTGCACCAGTATTCTAATGAAAATTTGAAGTCTTGGAATCGGGCAGAGTTGTGCTAAGTATGACTATCTGTGGCTCTCCAGTTAAAGTGCTCAAGTGATTGGTGCCAAAATGCAACAATATTTCAAATTTATAAAGGATTTTCTTTATTTTTAAGATTTGTAGCGATTGATGAGTAGAATCTTAGTGGTAGGGAGAGTTTTGAATTAGCTGAATTTGTAGGATGAACTGTGAAACCAACTAAGAGGAAAAAGGAGTAATTGAATTTAGAATTTACAATATGTTTTGAAAGTTCTGTTTGATTGTCTAATGAATTAGGGTGTGCAATTTTTATCTGATCTTAGCAGAGGGTATGGAGACGTAAACTCACTTTAATGTTAAGCATTGTGTGGAGGTTAAACCGAAAATGTGTTTGTACAATCTGAGTCAGTTATCTGAGAAGGGCTTGGTGGTAAAGGAGTAGAGTTTATGATGTGAATTAAAAATAATGAATTCAGTCTTTCTAAAGGTTAATAATTAGAAAAGATAAAGACTGTCAAAGATGCAGAAAAAGCAGGGATTGAATGAATTGATATTGAAGTACAGCTAGGAATTAAAACATGCAATGATACTGATTTGTGTACCTATCTCTATTTACAAAGGATGATATGCAGATAAAGATGAGGGGACCAACAATTAATAATGGACTTATTTTGAGAAATTGGATTAATTAAATTAGTATTTAATTATACAAAGCTGTACATCTCTGACTCTATATCTTTGAGCACTTTTATATCTTTGTTTATTTGTTCATGGGATGTTCAGTTTACATGTCCCTAATTGCCATTGAGAAGCAGGTGGTGAACCTTGAACTGCCATGATTCAGATATGTTTGATATGCTTACAATGCTATAAGAGGGAGTTCTAGAAATTTGATCCAGCAACTGTGAAGAATAATGATATATTTCCAAGTGAGGAAAGTTTGTGGCTTGAATTTCTGTTCCAATTCATACCTCCTTATGTAGTCAAGATCAGGGGTTTGCAAGATGTTGTCGAAGAAGCTGCAGAACATCTTTATAGATAGTGTACACTGTCACTGGTGGTGTGGGGATTGAATGTTTATTGTGCTGGATGCAGTACTAATTGTATTTAGAAACTTCTTATTTAAAGCAATATTAAGTGATATGCAGTTTGAAGTGTTCAAGACAAGTGAGTTGATTATCCTTGATAATGTCCTAGTTCTTGAGTCACGGCTGAAAGTGCAGAAAATTCCTTGATGCTGTTGACTTCTCTTCATTTTCGATGGAAGGCCGGGTGAAGGGTCAGTGGGAAGCTCTTCTCAGAATTCCCAACATCCGACCTGTCTGTAACCACAGTACTTAATGACTGATCCAATTAAGCTTATGGGCTTTGGTAACCAGTAGGATGTTTACAGCGGGGAATTTCATCTGTGATAATTGTGTTTCATGTAAATGGCAGGTGGTTAGATTCTCCATTGTTGGAAATGCTTGTTTCTTGGCACTTTTTATAAGGTGTGAATACACTACCTACTATCAGTTCGAGTCAGAATATGGTCCAGGTCTTGTTGCATGTGGTCACAAATTGCTTCATGATCTGAAATTGTGAATGGCAACACAAATCATTAGTGAGCATCATTTACATCTGACCTTAATTGGTTGAAACAGCATTGGATACTGTCCTGAGAAACCTCGGGCTCTGTGGTACAATGTTAGTGTAGGAGGCAGTTCTAAGAGGCCCATGTTTACGTCCCACCTGCTCCAGAGGTAAAATCATAGAATCTGTACAGTGCAGAAAGAAGCCATCAAGTCTGCACTACCACTCCGAAGAAGTCCCACCCTGACCAAGCACCCTACCCTGCTCTGTAACACCACATTTAGCTTGGTCAATCCAGTTAACTTGCTGGACTGTGGGAGGAAAACTGGCAGCAACCCACACCTGCTGGGACAATGTGTAAACTCCACATAGACATTTGCCTGAGGGTGGAATCGAAACCAAGTTCCTGGTGCTGAGGCAGCGGTGCTGCCCTGTAAGTATATAATAACAACATTGCTGAACAAGTTAGTTAGAATCTCTGTCCTAAGGAACCTAGATGTCCTGGGATCAAAATGTTTGGTCTCCAACAAGCAGAAGTGTCTTCCTTTGTGTGAGGGAAGTTTTCCATCTGATTCTTTTTTTATTATTGCCTTCAATCTTCTAAGTTTCCTTGATGCCATGCTCTGTCAAATGCTGTCTTGGAAGTCAGCATTATCAGCTTATCTCTTAAAATTCAGTTCTTTGGTCCATATTGAGAGTAGACAAATACACTAATTAGCTTTTTCTACATTTTGTGGATAGTGCATGCCTGGATACTGATATTGTTGGTTCGGTGCGCTGGAGCACATTGACCAAAGAATGTCTTTGTTTAGTTCTAGAACTAAAGGTCTTCAGCATTAAAACTGAAAGTTGTTGGTGTCTTTAGCCTTTGGATATAATAAAGTGCTAAAATCATTTTTCTATCTAGTATACTGAATTGACTGAAGAAATATTTATTGTACTCTGGATCTCTGGGGGAGTGATGCACATAATCTGAACGGTATCTCTGACTGAAAATGTTGCAAAATCTTCAGTCATGTATTTTGCGCACTCATGTTAGATTCTGGCACTTTGAGAATTGGAATTTATGTACAGCTCGTTAATCCAGAATGCACCACTGCCTTTCGGGACTAGATACAACAGGACTGCAGAGCTTTGATCTTATCTGTTGGTGGCTGGATATCTTCGTAGAAGCAGCATTCTGTAGGCAGCTGCTTAGCATGCAATTAGTTTATCTGTAGCTTCACCAGGTTGGCACCTCATTTTCATGAAGCCTGCATTGCTGTAGGCATGCTCTGTCTCAATCCGTTTTTGACCCTGCCCTGCTGCTAATGGTACAGTGAAGATTGTGCTGGACCATGGATTACAGATTGTTAACTTACAATCCTCTGGGACCATTCTAGAGCATTTGTAATTTTGAAAAATTATAGTCTTCACATCCTCCATCTTTGCAAATGGAAGTTAAAGTCTCTATAGTCATAGCAGCCCTATGGGCTGGCCTCTTTAAATGATTTGTGGTTGTTTAGTCTGAGGATAGGGCTGCAAAGGCAAGACCTTCATGGTTGCCTAAATCAGTGCAGATGTTGAACCTGTGCTGTTGGCATCACACTCCATTGCAAACCAGCTGCCCAGTCAATGGAGCTAGCTGTCTCCTTTTCAGAATCCTGGGATATAGGTCATTGACTATTAGCATCTAATTTGTCAATAGGATACTGAGTACCTTGAAATAAATTAGTTCCCAATACCAGTTTTCCTCAATTAAATTATTGGATTAAAATGTATTAAAACTAAACAGAGAAATGCCTCTTCAAAAATAGGGGCTAGTTGGAACTCTGCAGTTGAACCAGCAAATGCTGAAATTTGTTTCATAAAAAATCAATTTCTCCTCTTTCAGATGCTGACTTGAAGCCAAATTAAATGATATTAAGTTTTTATAGTCCAGTAAAATTGAGCTCCAAATAAAACCTTGATGCAGAGTCCCTCAAAGCATAACCATACCCTGACCAAAATGATATTAGAGATAAAATGTGTATATTTTCCTTATGAAGGACAGTTGCTGTAAGTTTTTCTTTTGTTACTGGATAAGCATGAACTAGTTGAGGTTTAACCTTTTTATAGAGTCATACCATTGGAAGGAAATTCAAGAACACTTGTTTTAGTCAGAAAACAAATCGTTTGGAATATTGTTCGCACAACCACTAAACTGTTACAGTGCAGCAGAATGTTACTTGAGTCCGTACTGGCTCTTGGAACAGAGATTTACTCATTCAATTCTTCTCCCTTCTCCCCTGCATATCCTTCCTTTCTAGATAAGTTTCCTACCCTTTGAATACTTTAATTGAAACTACATCCTCCACCATCTCAGGCAGTACGTTCCGGACTTTAAACACTTGCATGCAGCAGGTTTTTCTTTTGCTGCTTTTGTCAATCACCTCCTGTAAGCAGTTAATGAATTGGACAGGCATTTACAGTAGATCATACATCCATGAATGATTTTATGCTAAGTACAATATACAGTTATTAACATGAATAACTACTGTAATCACTGAAATTTAGGATAACTTCTTTTCATGTTTGGAAGGGAAATAAGCTACTTCCATTTCTACTGCAAATATCTAGTTCATGGTTCGTGTGTTTAGTAGATATTAAAATTTCATTTCTATAACTTAAAACGGGAGGAAATTGGATAAATGCAATAGAAGCGTTTTGAAGTATATTGCCCTTCAAAAGTTGATTTTGAGATTAGCAGCTGGAAATATCTAAACTACTTGCAATAAGGCCAGACCTGAAAGATTGTTTTTCATTTTGGGAATTAAAACTGAATTCATTAAAATTGTTTTATGAACTTAGAGGCATTTAAAACCCATTTATTTCATCAGATTGAAAAAGAAATTGTTATTAAGCTAAAAGTCCAGCTCAGAGGAGGCTACATCATCATGGAGATAGGTGGTACTTAAGGTTATCTCATTTCAATTTAAATGTTATCCGGGAGAGGAGGTAACATCAGCTGAAAGGAGAGTGTATTGAAACAAGATGGCTGCTTGAGGCCGAACAAATGCTACTGTTAGCAAACTCCAGGCAGTTAAGGTTCAGGCTAAGCCCTAAATTAGGGTGAATCCATGCTATGGATAAAGCCTTGGACTAATAAGAAACCTTGAGAGCCATTGATAGTTTAGCATAGTCATAAGTGGGGTAAAAGAAGCCCATAGCAATATTTGTTTATGCAGTTCAGAAATTCAGCAGCTTGTTGACGCTAGTATAATTTTTAAAAAATTTAGAAATGGAATTGTCATACTAATTAGACACTTGGGAGCTGTTTCAGGATCCTTGATCTGTTTTGGTGGGAACAGTTGTTGAGACAGTCAGAGTGCATGGTTTTGACACTGGATTCTGAACTTATCCCAGTCTTTGGGACTAACACTGAATTTGCCCTCTTTTTATATGCTTTTTTTCCCTTTTCAGCTTAATACTCTCCTTAACCTCCTTGGTTAATCATGGGTTGATATATCCCCCTCAGAATTGCTCTTCCTCACTGGAATGTATTTTTGCTCGGAGTCATGAGTTACCTCCTTAAATGTCTGCCACTGCCTGCCTTACTGTCTTGCCTGCAAATCTGTCTGTTGTTGAGACAGTCTCAGTGCATGGTTTTGATGCTGTTCTAAGGCCAGATTGTAAAACAATGAAAAGTTGGAACTTTCTTGCAAAGGTACTGGAGCTTTAGTGAGAAGTGTCAGGATTTATCTTGGTTACAATAAAATGCGGTGAGAATTTCATTGACCATTCATCTGTTAATTCTTATTTATCTAAATTTAAATCCTGAATGTTAGAATATAAATTTGGTTAGTTTAGAATCATTATCTTGCGTATTCAGTATAGCGATTTAGTCATTGTATTTGTTAATTTGGTAAACTTGAATAATAACATTTTTGTCACTTCAATTCAATCCCTGAATCCTGCCTGTCATTTTCTTACCCATTTTCTTCAAAGCATTCTATTGTTGAAAAGAATACCGATCAAACCAGTTCATAACAAAGATCTGGTTTATCCAGTATAGGCATAACTAGGATCACACCTCTATTAGATTTCCTAGTGACATGTCTCATTGTGTCCTTAGAATGAGAAACATGACATTGGTTTATATCATGAATTTTCTATAATCATTTGTAGTAACTCATTGGTGGTTAATCACTTTTTTTGGGGTGGGGGAAACCACTTCCAATGTTAGGCAATGAGGAATGAGCACTAATTCAATAGTCACATCTGGTATCATAAAGTTTTACATGACTCTCAGAAATCCAATGGCAGGATACAGCGTTATTCAGGAAACAGAATAAAATATTAAAACTTTAGAGAGCATTAGAAATAACTTACAAGAGCAATGTACCATGGGGCCAGGCAGGGAGCAAGTTAACTTGGAGCTGCTAATGGGTAATGAGGGAGGTTAAATTACTGCTGAGTAAAAGATTACCAACAAAGTAGTGATCATAACATCAAACTGAATATTTAAGTCTATGAAAGTGAGAAATTTTGGTCAAAAATAATGGCGTTTAACTTAACGTGAATTACAATGGAATGAAGATAGGGTGGATAGATTAGCAGGCAAGATATTTTTCCAGGAAATTAGAAGCTGGGATACTGAAATATTCCAACAGCGGTGAAAAAGACAGTCTTGATTTAGCATCATGTCAATTTTATATACTTTATTTATGCAACAACTCTGAAGAGACTTTTATTTATAATTACCACAATGTGTTTTTGGGCACATTTTTGAGGACTTGAATTCAAGATTTTGTTTGGAGCTTAATATTACAGCCACCCAATTTAAAAACCATTCACTTAGCTAGCAAAACCAATGTTGTGGTGGATGTTTAGTCAAGAACACATAAAGGAAATAATACTGTGATCAAAATAAGTAAAAGTATGGTTCTATGAATTCTTGTTTACAGTTTAATTTTAATTGTTAAAATAACAACAAGGGAACGGTGTTACGAAGTAATGATTGATTTGAAAGTGCCTCTTTAGGGATACTTTTTCAATTTTTTTGCTGTGTGTTAACTACTTTTGCAGTTTAGATCATTTTAAAAATAAACAAATAGTTAACATTTAGTACTTTGGCTCTTCAAAAAGGATCAGTCATTCTGTGACCTCGGTGCACAAGTTCCAAGATCTATGATGCAATCAAGTGCTGAGGTTAATGGGTTAAGAAGTTTATATTTTTGGGTTTATCACTGTGTAACCATGTTAAGCTATAAGTTTTGACTTGTGTTCAGTTCAGAAAATGCCAAACTTTAGTTGTGAAGAGTTAAATTCAAAAGCAAGTGTTTAATTTATTTCCTAGTCGGTTTTAGTTCTTTTCAGAAGAAAACAAAAGCAGTTTTTATTCCCTCTGTCTAGTGTGAAGTTTCCAAGTCAGGAGAGTATGGTATACAACAGTCTCCAGGTTAGAATTGAGTAAGTTTTAATTCAGGCTGTTGACAGGTTTGGACGAAAAAGGGAGAGGTTGAATAGGCTAGGGCTGCTTTCCTGGAGCTTCAGAGGCTGAGGGGTGACCTTTATAGAGGTTTATAAAATCGTGAGGGGCATGGGTAGGATAAATACAATAAATTCCCCTGGGGTGTGGGAGTCCAGAACTATAGGGCATAGGGTTAGGGTGAGAGAGGAAAGATATAAAAGAAACCTAAGGGCAACCTAAGGGTGTGTATGGAATGAGCTGCCAGAGGAAGTGGTGGAGGCTGCTACAATCGCAACATTTTAAAAGCATCTGGATGAGTACTTGAATAGGAAGGGTTTGGTGGGATATGGGCTGGGTGCTGGCAGGTGGGACTAGATTGGGGTGAGATATCTGGACGGCTTGGGCGAGTTGGACCGAATGGTCCGTTTCCATGCTGTACATCTCTATGACTCAGGTAAATTTGTTCTCATAGTTCAAGAAAGAAAAAGCAGTGTGGAGGTTGAGATCTGAGTGGAGTTTAATTTTTCTGCATTGAATGTTGAGAACAGTTTGAAATCCTTGCTGTTTGTTTCTTTCCAACTGTAACAGGTTTGTTTGTTTGATTTTTGTGGAATCAGTTTGTTTTGTTAACATCTGCAGCCTTGTGTGACCAATTACTACATTAAATATCTAAATAAAATTTAAACTTACTTATTAAGCCACATTTCATTCTTTTGGTTAGCAAGTCCACAGAGTATTCAACTTATCTGTTATGTTTAACCTGCAACTATATTAGAAAGTGACAATGAGGCTTGTCCAAACTGATTTGAATATAATGGATGATTTTGAGATTTTTTTCCACATGTAGTTGAGTTTTATGCAAACACTGGAAATGCCATGTATTTTAAAAAATCACCAACCTGTTTTTAATCGCTGAAGTGTATCACTTCATTATTTAACAACCCAATAGACAGTCTTGATCAAAACAGCATTTATACAGCAAAATCATATTTGCCATAGATTTTAATTGGGGACTGTTGTATAGTTAGCTGTTCTGTTGAGGAAATGGCAGAACAGTAAATGTTACAGAAAAATATTGTATAGTGTAAATAATAGCATAAATTAATTTGAGCTGTTATTTCTTGGGGTTAGTACAAGTCAAATTTACTACTCACTTGGACAAATCGTTTGCAAATCTGTGGACCCTTGTGGTCTCTTCATTTTGGCCAATGTATTTGTGGCAACAATTAATTTTTTGATGTCATGGTTACTATTGGAGTTTAATTTTGCAAGGCAAATTTTACGGTTTCAAATGTGGACAAAGGAGGCTCTTTTGGTCCAGTGGGAATGTCCATACCTCTGAATTAGAGGCCTGGGTTCAAGTACCACCTGTAGAGTGTATGTAACATTTCAGAACAGGTTCATCTTGTAGTTGGTCCTAGTGCAGATGCCTGACATTTTTTCATAGAATATAATATTCTACGCTTACATTTTACATTTTTGTTAGTGTTTGGTTGCTAGACTTGGTTTCCTTTTCAGAAGTGAGTGAGTGATGATGAAGTTGGTCAGTTAATCTGAGTTTGAGTCTGGACAGAAGAAAAACAATCTTTTTTTTCTGTGAACATTGCTAACAAGGCCAGCATTTGTTGTCCTTGAATGGAATTGCTTGCTTAGATAATTGAGAGTCAGCCCTATTGGTGTAGTTCTGGATGATGGTCAGATAATCTTCCTTTAAGGACATTAGTTAACCTATAGATTTTTACGACAATTGATTGTTGTCATGGTTACCATTACTGTTACTAGTTTTATGTTCTAGATGTATTGCCATCATAAGATTTATATCTATCTCTATGGCAATAATTAACCTGGACCTCTGGATTTTCAGTCCAGTGGCATTACTGTTACACCCCCTCATCTTCCTTTTGTGCAGTTCCTGGTAATACAGTATTTGTTTTTATAACTGATTTCTTTTGGCTGGTGTGAAGTCATATTTTGTTCTTTTAATTCTTAGGAAAATTGTAATGTAGTGCTCAGTACCAGCTTTCTGATCAGTTAGTCTGTCTTCATTATCATGTTCTGGGTTCAAAAAGACTTGACGGACAAGAGGCAGCAATGTTGTTTTAATGTTAGTAATTTTTGCAAAGAAAGCTGGAGTTTCTAGTCATTTCCAATTGTTTTAAATGTGTACTTGACCAGAAGTGCTATAATGTTGTCTGGAGTAATTAGAACATCAATACTAATTACTGTAATATTTGGGAAATTCTTTATTAGATTGTAGAAATTGTAAGATTCAGTTTTCACTATAGCATTCAGTATTGTTTCTGCCTCCTCGCTATGTGAAGAGTGTTGAAGGTAATGTTTTCCAGAGGAAAAGTCACAAACCAAAACAGTGATTGCTGCTTAGTACTTTGTGAAAATTGTTCAGCTTGGTGCCCCAAGCAATTGTCATGGAGTATTAAAATAGGGCTTGTGCTTCAGATACTGATCTGCACCATGGTTTTTATCAAAGATGGTTAGAAATTATTTTGTTCATCAACCCACTTTTTCTCAGATTTTTTTTTTACGCAAGTTGTACATGCAGGAAAATATTTTCCTAAATAGGTCTGCTGAGCTGCATTTAGAGCAGTGATCTCTCCTATTGCCCTGCAAAGTGTACTGAAATGGTTTTAGGCATTGACAGATGGACTGATCATTAAACCTTTTGTGCAGCTTAGTATATAATGCAGTTTCCAATCTTGTGCACCAGATTATAGCATAACTCTACTGAACTTTGTTCCGTCTAAACTATCAAGGATTATCCTAGAAGTAAGGATACAACTTTTTTTCTCTCTACATATTCCTAACTTGTAGACTAATATAATCTTTGGCTGGATGCCAACTTTAGTCTGTTTATCCTTCTGAACAGCCCTTATGTTTCTTGTACATTAGTTGTGCTACATAAATGCAAGTTGTTCCCTTTAGATGGAGACTAAAATCAGTCAGCAATATAAACACAGATGGGCATGATGCAAAGCACCACAGCATCCATTGTGTTTTACTCTTAAATATAAAAGCACCATGCTGAGCTGTAGGTTTGATATCGAGACGTTTCATTACCTGGCTAGGTAACATCATCAGTGGCGACCTCCAAGTGAAGCGAAGCTGTTGTCTCCTGCTTTCTATTTATATCTTTCTCCTGGATGGGGTTCTGGGGGTTTGTGGTGATGTCATTTTCCTGTTCGTTTTCTGGAGGGTTGATAGATGGCATCTAGATCTATGTGTTTGTTTATGGCATTGTGGTTGGAGTGCCAGCCTCTAGAAATTCACTAGCATGTCTTTGTTTAGCCTGTCCCAGGATAGATGTGTTGTCCCAGTCGAAATGGTGTTTTTTTTTCATCCGTGTGTCGGGCTACGAGGGAGAGAGGGTCGTGTCTTTTTGTGGCTAGCTGGTGTTCGTGTATCCTGGTGGCTAACTTTCTTGTTTGTCCTATGTAGTGTTTGTGGCAGTCCTTGCATGGAATTTTGTAGATGACGTTGGTTTTGTCCATGGGTTGTACTGGGTCTTTTAAGTTTTAGTTTTTGTTTGAGAGTGTTGGTGGATTTGTGTGCTAGTAGGATTCCTGGGACAGGCTAAATAAAGACATGCCAGGGAATTCCTAGAGGCCTGGCACTCCAACCACAATGCCATAAACAAACGCATAGATCTAGATGCCATATATCAACCCCTCCAGAAAACGAACAGGACATTACATCACCACAAACCCAGGAACTCCATCCAGGAGAAAGATATAAATAGAAAGCAGGAGACAACAGCTTCGCTTCACTTGGAGGTCGCCACTGATGTTACCTAGCCAGGTAATGAAACTTCTGGATAGCAAACCTACACCCTAAACCTCAACCTGAGCTACAAACCTTCACAAACCTTGCATAAAAGCACCAAGATTTGATTTGGTTTATTTTTATCACATGTCCCTAGGTACATGTTTTGTTTTGTGCATGTTTAAGGCAGATCATATCATACAAGTGCATTAAGGGTAATAGAACATTGGTATTCCTTACTATGTTATAGCTGCACAAATGGCAGAAAGTGAGATCAATGTTTATAAATTTAAATTTCGAGAAGTCCATTCAGATATCTAACAGCAAGGAAGAAGCTGTTCTTGAGTCTGGCATGTCTGTTTAAGCTTTGTATCTTCTGCCCAGTGGAAGAGGTTAGAAGAGAGAACCAGAGTGGGAGAATTCTTTAATTATGTTGGCTAGCTTCCTGATGCAACGTGAAGTGCAGATGGAGTCAATGGATAGAAGGTTGGCTTGTGTGATGGACTGGACTGTGTGCACAACTCTTTGTAGTTTCTTATGGTCCTGGGCAGGCAAGCCGTGATGCATCCGGTTGTAATGTTTCTATGGTGCATCTATTAAAAATTAGTAAGAGTCTTTCCAGACACTTCCTTTTTTAACCTCTTGATGTAGAGGTGGTGTTGTGCTTTCTTGACCATAGCATCAATGTGGTTGGGCACTGTGTATTGAATTCAGAGCTTGTGCTGAAATGTTTCCTATTGGCAGAAATGGAAAGCAGCTGTGGCATTCTCACCTCCGAACTAGATCTTATAAAGAAGGAAGTGGAAGGGTAGTCTGAGTTTTGTTAGTCAGGAATGGTTTTGATCATGTATGCTTGATGATGAAGTAATTTTTGTTCTGAACACTAAGCTCCTACTTGTGAGATTTAGATATGGCTTTAATTTAGATTAACCTAGATTTATTGATTGTTGAAAGTTCTCTGCTTAAAGTTGGATTAGGAATGCTTAAACAATTCTATTTCTCATTAGAACTCCCCTTTAGAATGTGATTATTTACTATGGTGCTATTAATATAGTTGAGTTTTTAGTCTGCTGCTGTTTTCTTAAAAAAACACAATTGCTGGTCTATCCACTTAGTTTTTTTCTTTAAAACTGTACAAAACACTTTGCTATCCTTCTTGCACCGTGAGGCATGTGTTAATCTTTTGCTCATTCAAGTGCTTCATAAGATGATAAGTGGCCTGGTATCTTTGATTTATAGTACATTCTGACATAGTTACAACATGCCCTGTTTCAAGGTTGATTAATGCATTGGTAGTTAAAAATATTATTGATTTTTAAATAGAACTGGATAGGTTCTTTGATCTGGTTTGTACTGGAAAGTTTGCTTTTAACTTGACGTTTTAGAACCTGTAAAAGTTACAGTAGATGGGTGTAACCAGGAAATTTTCAAAAGTGGTGCTAAATTGCACTTCAGATGGATATTATAGCAAATAATTCTGGTCCTTCAGTTGGTTGTAGTGAGTATAGTTTGCCAGGGTTTGAGTGAAGATGGAGAAACCTGATGACTTAATATTGGCATTTTAACTATGCTTTTAAGCCTCACTGAATAGAAAAGGTGAGGTTAAATCTTTTAATAGGTAATTTATTGTAATATGTATATTCTAAGATTAAAATACTTTACATATCAATATTCTTTTTAAATAGGATAATTAAAATGATACGCATGTTCTTGCAGAATGGTGCACCCTCAAGACAGTGATGTTCAAAGCTTAGCTGGTGTCCCCAAGAGAAAACAACATGATTTATTGTACCCTATTGTTTTTGCCTTGTAGCCATGATTGCCAAGGAGTAATCTTATTGCATCAAATTTATCTTATTATGAAAATAGATGTACCTACTTTGGATACAGAAACGTGGAAAGAAGTGAAGGCCCTTGATTCTTTTATTTCTGTTACTTTTTCATCACAGCTTGAGTGCAACTGTTCAGTTTTGACATGAAAATTATGGTACATAGATCCTTTTTAAAAATTGTTCCAAATACTGTAAATACTAATTCTTCGAACATAAAAAAAACCTGGTTTTATTAACTCACTTTTAATGTGAATAATGTGCTGTTCAGTTTTCTTTTTGGGATGAGGGATTGTTGTTAAAGAATGAGACTTGCTGTTAGGACTGTCCAGAAACAATTCTGTGTATGAATGTTTTGGAATAGCTATTTATCATTTCATAATTATTAAGTTTGGTAAATTTGAGCTGCTTTTAATTTTTTGTATTGTCACAAATATGAAATGGGCATAGTTAGTTTGACATTTCATCACTTATTACTTGTTAATAGGTTTTAAGAGGTTCGGTTCCTGAATACTATGAAAGCAGGGAGTTGGTGAGTTCAGTTGGCTGGGTGGCAGGCTTGCGATGATGCCAACAGTGGGTTCAGTTCTTGCACTAGCTGAGGTTACTGTGAGGAACTCCTCAACCTCTGTGACCCTCGGGGTAAAACCACCAATAGTTGTCTTTGAGAGAGCAACAATGTGGTCTGGTAGAGCAATGGTGACTTTTTACTTTTAAAAGCTACATCAACCTTTCCCTTGGATTTGTATTCTCCCTCCTGCTTCGCAAGAATATACTTCCTTTGCTAGACAGTAAAATCCAAGTTTGGTTTCATTGCACTTTATTATTATTATCATCTACAACACCATAAGGTGTAGAAGCAGAATGGGCTGTTGAGCCCATTCAGTGAGATTATGCTTATTCTGATGATCTTAAACTCCAATTTCCTGTCTTTTCCGAATAGTCCTAGATTAATTGCTGATTTAAAAAAAAAGTGCCTCACCAACCTTGAAATATACTTAATGAAACAGACTGAACAGCTTTCTGCAGTAAAGAATTCCACAGATTCACATTTGGATACAGAACTGGCTTGAAGGTAGAAGACAGAGGGTGGTGGTGGAGAGTTGCTTTTCAGACTGGAGGCCTGTGATCAGTGGAGTGTCACATGGATTGGAGCTGGGTCCACTGCTTTTCATCATGTACATAAATGATGTGGATGCGAACATAGCGGGTATCGTTAGCAAGTTTGCAACAACACCAAAATTGGAGGTGTGGTGGACAGCGAAGAAGTTTACCTCAAATTACCACGGGATCTTGATCAGATGGGCTAATGGGCTGAGGAGTGGTAGATGGGGTTTAATTTAGATAAATGCAAGGTGCCTCATTTTGGGAAAGCAAATCTTACCATTAAGTGTGTAAGTGCTGCTAAGGACCTGGGAAGTGTTGCTGAACAAAGAGACCTTGGAGTTGCAGGTAGATAGGATAGTGAAGAAGGTGTTTGACGTGCTTTCCTTTATTGGTCAGAGCATTGAGTACAAGAGTTGGGAGGTCATGTTGCGGCTGTACAGGACATTGGTTAGGCCACTGTTGGAATATTACATGCAGTCCTGGTCTCTTTCCTATCAGAAAAATGTTGTGAAACGTGAAAGGGTTCAGTGAGGATTTACAAGGATGTTGCCAGGGTTGGAGGATTTGAGTTATGGGGAGAGGTTGCTATTTTCCCTGGAGCGTCGAAGGCTGAGGGGTGACCTTGGAGGTTTATAAAATCGTGAGGGGCATGGATAGGAGAAACAAACAAGGTCTTTTCCTGGATTGGGGGGTGTCCAGAGCTAGAGGGCATAGGTTCAGGGTGAGACAGGAAAGATATAAAAGGGACCCAAGGGGTAATGTTTTCATGCAGAGTGTGGTTATTGTATGGAATGAGCTGCTGGGGAAGTGGCAGAGGCTGGTACATTGCAGCATTTAAAAGGCATCTGGATGGGTATCTGAATAGGAAGGGTTTGGAGGGATATGGGTCAAGCTGGCAAATGGGACTAGATTAGGTTAGGAAACCAGATTGGCATGGACAAGTTGGACCGAAGGGTCTGTTTCCATGCTGTACATCTATGACAACCCTCTGAAAGAAGAAATTTCTGTATATCTCTGTTTTAAATGAACAACCCTTTATTCTGACATTATGTCCCCTGGTCTGAGACTCTTCCCACAAGGCGAAACCACGTTTCTGTATGTACCCTATCCAGTTCCTTGAGAATCTCGTTTATTCCAATACGGTCGCCCCTCATCTTTCTAAATTACATTGAGTATCGGCTTAATATTTTCGACCTGCCCTCCAAAGACAGTTCCTCAAATCTGGTATCAACCTAGATAACGTCCCTGGACTGCATTCAATGATAGCATACCTTTCCTTAGATGAACAGCCCAAATCTGTTCATAGTATTTCAGCTCAAGTCTGACTAGTGCCTTGTATAATTTTAACAAAACTTCCCTAATGTTTATACTCATTCCCTTTTAAAATAAAGACCAACATTCCATTTTCCTTTTTCTAATACCTGCTGAACTTGGATATTAACTTCCTGTGACTCGTTCATGAAATCTCTGAATCCCTCTGTTCTGTAGCTTTCTGCAGTCCTTCTTCATTTCAGTAATATTCAGCTGCTCTATTCTTCCTGCAAAAGTGCATAGCCACATATTTTCCCACACTATTTCCTCTATCAAGTTTTTGCCTACTTGCTTAACCTGTTGATATCCCTTGATAGACATTGCATCATCACCTATGTCTTCCCACAAGTCTTTGTCACATGTAAGTTTCACCGTAGTGCATTCACTTTCCTCATCCAAGTCATTGGTACAGTAAATTGTGACCCCTGTACTGAGTACCTGTGGCACACCACTTGGGTTATATCCTGAAAATTTCATGTTATCCCTCCTCTGTCTTTTTTTGTTTAATCAGTTCTATATACTAATATGCTACTTCCAACACCATGGGTTCTTGTCCTGATGTGTGCTCTCTTTACAAATGCTTTCTGAAAATCCAAATATATTGTATCTAATGCTTTCCTTTTTATGTATCTAGTTTGTTACCACCTAAATTTAATAGAATTATTTGGTCAGGCATGATTTCCCTTTCATGAAGCCATACTGACTCTACTTGATCATGAATTTAAAGTCAGGGGTAAAAAATTTACAGAAGGTTAGGAGAAACCTTTCACTTAGAGGGTGTGAAAATCTTGAACTCGTCTGTGAGGGTGAGAGAGGCATAACATTTAAAGGAGTACTTAAATGTGAATTTGCAATGGTGAGGCGTACAAGGCCGTGGGCCATGTGTTTGAAATGGGATGAAAATAGTTAAGTGCTGCTTTTTGACTGGTGCAGACACGATGGGTCTAAGGGCCATTATCTGTACTGTGGATCTCTATGGCTCTGTAAATGCTTGGCCATTATATCCTTTTAATATTAGACTCTAACATTTTTACAATAACATTAAGCTAATTAGCTAATAGCACATCACAGCACACCCCTTCTCTTTATCTGTAATGCCCACCAGCACAACAAGCCTCTAAGATTGTGGTACTGTCTCTGCCCTGTTGTGTTTTTTTGACTTACGGCAGCAATGCCTTCAATTCTGTAGGCTCTAGAATTTCTTTCCTAAACTGCTTTCTCCGTCGTCTCCTTTTTTTGTTTTGCTTCAGACTTTTTAAAAATCAACCTGTTTGACTAAATTTTCTTCTGTCATCTATCTTGATACCATCTTATGTGATTCTATCAGATTTTGTTTGGACCCACTTCAGTACTTGAGTCTGGAATCAAAGTTGATACTCCAGTGCCATACCAAGGGATGTGTCTTGCATTCAGATGAGATACTAAACGAAGGCCTCTTCCTGCTCAAGTAGTTAAAATTTACGTAGTACTATTTTCGAGTGTGGAGGAAAGTTATCCCTCATGCCCTGGCCAGTGTTTATCCTCTATCACAATCAGCAAAACAGATTATTTACTCATTTTCACATTGCCTTTTTTGTGTGTTGTGGGGGAGTGAGTTTGTGGTATTTATGTAACAATGGGTGAAAGGTTTTGAGTAAGTACCTTCCCTTAAGAAGGGCATGACTGATAAATCCAAGACCCTTGGGTATTAAGGAGCGTAAAGGAAGGAAAAAAATAAATTTGATTCCAAGGGATCAATATTACTCAAACCTGTTCGAGTACAGAAAACGTAGTAGTGAGGTTAGAATGAAATTAGGAAAGCAAAAAGAGAGACCATGCAAGCATGTTGATAAAAGTAAAATATAGAAAATCAAAAGTTCTTTGATTTCTAGAGAATGAGGGTTGGAATGGGGAGGATAATGTGTTTTGGAGGTGGAGGACGTTGGATTCCCTTCTGAAGAATCATTCTAATCCGGGAGGAAGAATGTGAAATATTAGTTGATGTTAACGTAGTGAGAGAGGAATTTTTAAGAGGTTTAACATCTTTTGAAAAATGTCTCCTCAGGTTTAGATTAGATTACCTAGTGTGGAAACAGGCCCTTTGGCCCAACAAGTCCACACCGAACCACCCAGACCCATTCTCCTACATTTACCCCTTCACTTAACACTACGGGCAATTTAGCATAGCCAATTCACCTAACCTCCACATTTTTTGGATTGTGGGAGGAAACCGGTGCACCCGGAGGAAACCCACGCATACACAGGGAGAATGTGCAAATCCACACGGAGTCGCCTGAGGCAGGAATTGAACCCGGGTCTCTGGCGCTATGAGGCAGCAGTGCTAGCCACCGTGCCACCACCTCTTTTTCCCCCCCCCCCCCCCCAAAAAAGAAAATTAAGAGAAAAGACAGGAAATATCAGAAGTCCAAACAATCAATTTCCAATCTCCTCTTGGAGCAGGGTGGAGGATTGGAGGATACCTCCACTTCCCCCAGTTGATAATTAAGTTCTTTATTTTGAAGTTCTTGCACACTTGATGCAACTACTACATACCAACTTCTGTGAACGAGCAAGGTTTATTAAGCACAGTCAAACACAAGCTTTGGAGAAATCCTGAACACCCTTCGCCATGGTTGCGAAGCATGTCCAGGAAAACTCTCCTTGAACGAAGGAAACAGTCCTTTGTTATATAAAATATTTACATCACAGTTAGTAATGCCCCCAAGACAACCCCTCAGCCATCCTCCCTCCATAGTCACATGCCATTCAGGACAACACCAGTCACTCCCTTACAGACACATGCTACTCAAGATACAATGCAGTGACCACCTGTAATGCAAATCATCCCTTAATGGCCAGATCTGGTGTGAATTGTATATTTTTTAACTACATGGAGTAGTCAGAATTCTAACAATCTTTTTATTGATTCATTTCTGAATAGGGATGAAAATGTAAATAGGCTTTTGAATAGCAAGGAATGTAAATGCTATAAATATGAGATTGTAAGAAATTACCATGTATCTGTAAGTCAGAGGCATCCAACCCTAGCCTCGTGACATTTAATTTCCTGCAGGTCAGCAGAACAAGTTAACTCTTATTATATTCCCTCTATCATTCCATGATAGCCACCTAGATGGCACTTCCACCTTTCGTAAAACTCTTGACAGCTAGTACTTAAGCAAAGTATTGACATACAGCATACAATGATTACTAAATGATCTGGTAATTTTTGTTGTTATAGATAGGATCCTTCCGCGTAGAAAGAAAAGTGTTCGCCAGTAAGGTTCTTACATTCTCACTTCCCTCCCTCCAAGTCTATGGACTAGGCCAGACTACTCAAAACATTCTTAAGCAGACAACCCAGACCATAACTTTGCAATTTGTCTCGCTAAGTGTACCGTGAAAATTACCCAGAGTAAGATAGTGAGGTTGATTACCAGGTTTTAAAAAGACAAATTTATTCCCAAAATGTACTCAATGAACCACAAAGAACAGAATAAAGAATCCCTACAGAACTCAGTCTATCCAAAACAGACTTAATTATGCTGTTCTGAATATACACAACAGTCCCAATAAGCAAACTCCCTTAAACAGCCTTAACAAAAAGCTTTCAGGTTGAAGTTAGGAGGGCAGAGAGAGAGTTTCCACATAGCCTACTGTTGAACCCCTAACTAGTTCTGGACTGAGCTGCCCAGCTAGAGGGCTGACCACTCCCCTTTCATTACACAGGTCACTTCTAAAACATGACCACTTTGGCCTGAAGTCTCATTTTGTTTATATATAAACAAAAAGACCTCTCAGTACTCATTAATCTCTGTAAAAACTAGTCTCATTGGAACCAGAAGATGTTTATGACCCCTCTGGAAAAAAAACCAAGAAAAGGAACAGCTCTTAGAAAACAAAAGGGATCGACTTTGTGACAAGTGAAGATGAGCCAGTTATCCAAAATCTCCTGCAGCAAAGTCCAACGTGAAAACAAAATCCAGTCTGTCCTTGCAGACCATTCCATGAAGAGATCTGAATTCTTCGATCAAGGCAGTTAAATACTTAACAAAACGGACAAGACTCAATCGGAGATGCTTCAGATGGAGGATACCAGCATCTCTGAGTGTGAAGTGTTGCAGCAGCAGCAGAATAGTGAATGCAGCATTCTTTGCTGCTCCTGCTCCCGCTCTGCTGTCAAATGTAACAAAGCCAACTGGCTGTTTTGATGTCAGCTTGATCAGTATACCTTTGTATCCTTTTTAAATGGTTGAAAGAGAAAGTAAAGCTCACATGGTTTAATGTTCATCAGATGCAACTAACCAGCATATAGACCTCCTCTTTACCATTGTTAGCCTCTTCACTTTTTGTGCTCATGACTGGAAAGCTGATTGAATCCATTGGATCAGGTTTTGGAGGGGTAGGTGGTGGTGGTCTGAAGGCATGCTTTACCTGTGAATGGAGAAACTCTAGAGACTGTTAGCTGCTGAAAGTATCTTTGCATTTCCTCGCTCTCGCTCTCGCTCTCGCTCTCATTCCTTCCTTGCCAAGGTGGATATCAGTATGAAGACAGTCACTCAATTAACTACACTAAATCGTGTCTGCCTATTGTAACATTCTCAGTCATCTTGAAGTCTGTTATTCTGTTTTACTATTTATGGCATTATCAAGTTTTATACAATCCATAAACTTCTAAATTGTGCTGCCTAAGCAATTCAATCATTTATAAGCAACCATCAGTGGTCCTAAAATCAAACCCTTTGGGGACCCCATTCAGGTTATTCAAAAATTATTTTCCTTTAACAAATTAATACTTGGCTTAATATGAAAGCTGTCAGGAAAAGTATTTCAAAAATCTGGAACAGCAAGAAAACAACAATGTTTCCTGTGCTTTAGTCAATGAAGAGGCAGTTTCAGTTCTGATTTAAATCTCAAATATTTGTGGGAAACAAATACAGAATATATTTTAATATGTTCTCCAAATGAAACTTCCCAAATAAACCAGTCAGAATTACAGTGGCAACTTTTGTTGAGATCAACATTCTTTGAATTTGCAATATGAAGGGGGGCAATGAACTCTTAACAATAATTGACAGAACTGCAACAGCTCAGCCTCGAGTTTGAATATTCTCTAAAATCTTAACAAAACATCAAAATTAAAATGCACTGTTCTTTTTGTGAAAACTCTGCATTAAAAACAGCAAAGATATTTTAATACAATACTTTTTTTAAAAAAAAGTTGTCTCAGTGGTCATGCTTTAGCCAGATTAAACAAACATTGTAGAATTTCAAACAACTTGGGCTCAAGGTCCTCAGTTTGTTTTAAGGTTACAAGTTTGATAATTTTAAAAAGAACATAATGTTTTATGATAATATGAAAACAAAATCTGCCCTATTACGTAGCCTGCAAAACACTATATTGAATTGAGATTCTGATTCAGTAAGGCAAAACTGTTACTAACAAACCAAAATATTTAAATATCAAATGCTTTCAGTATGGCATAGTTTACATAGAAACTTCCTTTATCGACCCAAGAAATAGTACAAACTCAATTTCAGCATTTCTCGCTTTTTTTTTGCATCCTCTCAATGAAATTACACTTAAAGAGAAAACCCTTGCAGCCGACCACACGGCACCCAGAAGAAGAACTCGCAGAGTCGAGTCCACAGCCCAGAAACAGAGACTCCCACAACAAAGATCCAGCCAAATCTTCCACGATAGTTAATGTTCTGGGATCCGGGTAGACAGACTCCACTTTCTCCCGCTTCTGACACCATGTTGTCCTAAAAGTACTCCGAAGGGGAGTTGTTGGTGATAAAGGCAATAACTTTGAGAAGTACCAAATTCTCCCCTTTGTTTCATGCTCTGGACCCTCAGACCCTTTGTGTCTGTTGTCTCCACACCCATTTTGGGGTCCTGACCTTCACATGGGGGATCTCCCCTCTTCACTGGCATAAGGCAGGGTGATAGAGACAGACACATCAGTTTTTATTTACCCGTATGCTTCGATGCCTTAAACCTCACCACAATAGGACTCCGACCCACAAATACCTGGGGGACTCAAAACCTCTTGCTTTATATGTCCAGGGATTCGAACCCCAATTTAATCCAGAGGACTTTAATCTCCCAATTCCCAGTAACCTTTGATTCTGAAAGTGAACTTGTTGGCATGTAAGTGCGTAAGTTACCTCATATTCTAATCACTACAGAGTCCTAGGGGAAAAGGGGTCGACTGAGTGATAGGTTAAGGAGAAAGATCAAGGTTGTTTACCTTTTGTAGGCCCATTCGTTTCATGCAACCGAGACTCAGACGATCACTTACTCAGTCCACCTGGAAGCTCCGGACATGTTGGAATTCTACCACTGCCAGCAAATGTTAAATTCTTTTTCCTGCGGTTCTTGCATACTTGATGCAACTACAAACGCCAACTTCTGTGAACAAGCAAAATTTATTAAGCACAGCCTAATACAAGATTTGGAGAAACCCTGAACACACTTTGCCATGGTTTGGGAGGTGTGTACAGGGAAGCGCTCCCTGAACAAAGGAAACAGTCCTTCTTTTATACAAAATCTTTACAATACAGTTAGTAATACCTACAAGACAATGCCAAATCATCACCCTCACAGTCAGATACTCAAGAGACAATGCAGTGACCACCTCACCTCCAGAAACCATCTAATGCAAATCATCCATTAATGGCTAGATCTGTGTGAATTATTTTTTGTTTAACCACAGGGAGTAGTCAGTATTTCAACTATAATGTTCTTTATTGATTTCTGAATAGAAGATGAAAATATAAATAGGCTATTGATTGGTGAGGAAATAGCCATGTAAATGACTCTGGATAGTAGGAGATGTTAAGGTAACTTCTTACAATTTTTCTGAAAGTCAGAGGCTGCATACCAAGATCTCTCTATAGGGTATTGCTTCTAAGTGTTCTGCCAATTACTCTATACTTCCCTCCTGCATTACAGCTTCCAAAATGCATCACCTCACGGTTGTCCAAATTTCAACTGCCATTTCTCTGCCAAAGTTTCCAGTACATCTGTACCCTGATGTATCCTCTGGCAATCCTCTTCACTATCCCTAGTTGTCCCAACCTTTTGTGTGTTCTGCATACTTGCTAAGCAGACAACATATATTCTCCCACAAATCATTTTTATATTTTACAAACAACAGGGGTCATAACCATTGAATAACACTAGTCACTGATCTCCATTCAGAAAAATACCCTTCCACTGCTACTCCGTCTTTTATGATGAAGTCATAACTGTATCCTTCTTGCCGTCTCACTCCTGATCCCATGTGACTACATTTTCTGTATCAGCTTGCATTGCTAAATCCCATGTAGACAAAATCTATCATCAGTCACTTTTATCACCACACCAAAAAAGAACTCGATCAAGTTTGTGAGAAATGGTCTCCCCTGCTCGGAGTCATGCTGCATATTGCTAGTAAGTCCATACTTTTCCAAATGTGAATATATGCTGTTGCTAAGAATCTTCTGCAATAATTTCCCTACCACTGACATAAAGCTTGCCATTCTGTATTATCCCTGTTGCCTTTAAATGAACAACATTAGCTATTCTCCAGTCCCCTGGGACCTCTTGTTTGACTAAAGATTGTGTGCAAGCGCGTCCTTTGTATTCTGTCAGAGAGATCCCATCAGGCCCTGGGGCACTTGTCTACCTTCATGCTTTTCAAAACACCCAATACCACTCCCTTTTTTAATCGACATGTCTTTCTATTTTTTTCTCTTGTGTCTACATTGGGGATTAGCTGGAATGAGTGTGATTTGGGACATTTTGTTAAAAAACAAGTAGACAATCCTTCAGGTGCTATTTAATATGTAAGACGTGTGGTTTATATTTTTAAAAAATAATTTAAAGACTGAACTTGAGATATATGGGTTTTGTTTCTGAAGGGATTTAGTTATTAACTCTTAAATATTTCAGTAGTGTAGGGAGTGCTGGTTGGTTTATTGTGCACCAGCTCCCTGGATTTGACACTGGGCTTATGCTGTAAGATGTGTGGTGAAAACATAGGCAGATGTTTCAGAGGCAAAAGAAACAGATTTTATTAAAACAAGCAAAATTAAAAATATGTACAATAACTGATAAAGGTGAATATTTCAAAAAACCCAATGTTAAGGACCAAGTGAAGTGAGACTTGTCTGACACTAACTAGCAACCCAGTTAACGCTTGCAGCCCTGACCTAGTATTGTGGATTTAAAAATTACAGAGCTGTTAATTACTGGGTGTTGGGCAAAAGACAGGGGGTGGGGGGAGAGAGAAAGGAAATATTAATCCCAGGGTCCTATCCTGCTTCTCTTCCCCAGGAGTCTCCGCACTGTCTGCCCTGAAGCTCACCTTCTGACCCTATCGAACTGAGCTGGGACAGAGGGTCTTGAGGACCTTGAAACCACTTCAGGAATGAGCATATGTCTGCTTGGACAGTGGTGGATGTCATTTGATACTGCCCCGATTGGTATCGCTGCTCTCTGGTTGCTTCCTGAGTGTTCATGGAGGTTCATGGATGAGAAGATCGTGTGTTTTTGTTTGCTTCTGTGTCTGTGATGGTTACTGGCTGCAGGTAGACATGCAAGTGGCTGGAAGGGCAGCAAGCCAGGCAGCATCAGGAGGTGGAGAAGTTGACATTTTGGATGGAACCCTTCAGGACTGGGAGCCTGGCGGTGAAGTGGGAATAGGGGAACACAGAGGGTGCAACCTGATTGGTCAATGGGAGGAATGAATCCGGTAGGTGGAAGAGAGGGGGGGGGGGCTGGGAAGGGAGTTGGGAGAAGGGAGGTTATTTGATATTGGATAACTGAGTCCTCTGGGCGATAGACTGCCCAGGTGGAAGATGAGGTGTTGTTCCTCCAATTTGCAGTTGGGTTCATTATGGCAATGGAGGAGCCCAAGGATAGTCATGTCGGAAAGGGAGAAGGAAGGGGAATTAAAATAGACGGTGACTGGGAGGTCCAGTGAACCTGGCTGTGGTGCTTGGCGAACTGTTGCTTAGGTTTATGTTCGGTCTCCCTGATGTAGAGCCGACCACATCAGGAGCACCTGATGCAGTAAATTAGGTTGGAAGAGAGGCAGGTGAACCTCTGTCTCACCTGGAAGGACTGTTTGAGCCCTGGATGGAGTTGAGGGATTGATGTGCCAGTGCAGGAAGAGAATGGTGCGAACCAAGGACCGGCAAAGGGAATGGTCCTTGCAGAGGGTGGGGAGAGGAAGATGTTCTTGGTGGGGTCTAGTTGGAATTGGCAGAAATGTTTAAGGATGGTGCATTGGAAAAGGAAACTGGTAGGTGAGGACAAGGGGGACTCTGTATTTATTGCGTTTGGGGGGTGGGTTTTAGAGCAGTGGAATGGGGGATGGAGGTGGTGCAGCGGAGGATTGGCTGGATGACAGAGGGAAGAAAAGCAGGTTGTTCGGAATAGATGGACAAGTGAGATGCCAGGGAATGGAATGCCACTGTTTCTGAGCAGATGCAGCAGACGAATTAGGAGAATAGAATGGAGTTCTTGTAGGATACTGGCTGGGAGAAGGTGTAGTCCAGATTGTTATGGGAGTCTGTGGGTTTATAATGTTCGTCTGGAGATGGAAACAGAGGTCAAGAAAAGGGAAGGTGTCCGAGATGGACGAAGTGAATTTGAGGGCGGGGTGGAAGTTGTGGGTGAAGGTGATGAACTGCTCCAGTTCAGCCTGCGTGTAGGATGCTGCACCGATACAGTCATTGATGTTATGCCAGAAGAGTTGGGGCACGGTGCCTGTGCCGGTACTGAAGAGGGACTATGTGCACAATATTTCCCAGGAGAGAAGGTTAGATTCCTTTCACACTTCCGTATTCTAGTTTTTCAGATTTTCTAATATCTGCTGTATCCACTTTATTCCCTTGCAACTGATGCATCCCAAAAGCAGTTGCTAATATTAATACATAATCAGGTTAGATAGCAGAAACTGGAGGTTTGTCAGAATTCTTCAGTGTAAAATTTTAAAATTAGGGTGTAATTATATAATTTTAAAATGGAGTAATAGTTAAAGCTGTAATATTGAAATGAATTTCACTGTAATGAATAATGCCCTTTTATCAAGACTCTTTCATTGCATGTTATTACTGAAGCTAACAGGTTTTTTGGCAGTACAAACTTTCGGAGCGCTGCTTTTTCTACCTGATGGGAGAGTGGCGCTCCTAAAGCTTGTGCTTCCAAATAAATCTGTTAAACTAGAACCTGCTTTTGTGAGATTTTTGACTTTGTCCACCTCAGTCCATCATGGCATCTCCCACATCATGGTTATTCCTGAATACAGTGGCTGTTGATATGCACAGTTTATTAGTGGGTGCGGTGCAAATGTTTGGTTTCACTCAGCCCCTATTTGAAAATCCACACTGGGGGGGAGCTGCACTAACAGTTTGCACAAAGTAAGAAAGGAATACATACCCGTGTCTGCGTGGGTTTCCTCCGGGTGCTCCGGTTTCCTCCCACAGTCAAAGATGTGCGGGTCAGGTGAATTGGCCATGCTAAATTGCGCATAGTGTTAGGTAAGGGGTAAATGTAGGGGTATGGGTGGGTTGCGCTTCGGCGGATCGATGTGGACTTGTTGGGCCGAAGGGCCTATTTCCACACTGTAAGTAATCTAATCTAATCTAATCTAATCTAGAAGTTCATAGACAATAGCGGAATACTTGTATGCTAAACCGAATAATGCGTAATGTGACAGATAAATGAGTAATCCGACAATAGATCAGTATTAACTTTGCAGTTCTGCCACATCCAGTTGTGAATATCAGTGTGCTATTAAACAAATATGTAAGAGACTTCTCCTCCACAAATATCCCTGTCCTCGCTGAAGGGGACCCCAGCACATCAGTGCAAAGGATAGAGCTGAAGCATTTGCAACCATCTTCTGCCAGAAGTGCTGAGTGGGTAATTATTATCCTTTTGTGGTCACCAGTATCCAAAGTCCAACTATCTTTAGCTGCTTCATCAATGGCCTTCCTTCTGTCATAAGATGAAAAGTGGGGGCTGTTTTATTGTACAGTGTTCAGTGCCATACTAACTCCTCTGAAACTGTGACAGCCTGTATCCATATACAGCAACACCAGACTTCCCCTAATAGGTAGCAGGTAGCATTCACATTCCAGGCAGTAATCATCTCTAATGAGAGGATCTGTCCATCTCTGAGATTCAATGATAGCTGAATCCTCATCATCAATGTTCTGGGAGTTACTGTTGACTAGGAAGAGAAACTGGACCAGCATAAAAATACTATTGCTACAAGAGGAAGTCAGCGGTTAAGAATTCTACAAATGCCTTTTGTCTCCCCAGCATATGCCCATGGTCGTCAAAGCAAAGATCAGGAGTGTGATGGAATAGTCTACTTATCTGGATGGATGATGCTTCAGCAACACTCAAAAAGCTAAATATCTGGTACCTGCTTGGTATCCTATCCACTACCTTCAATACTCATTCCTTCACCACTCTACAAGATGTACTGTCATAACTTGTTAAGCCTTTGTTGACAACACCTTTCAAACCTGGGATCTTTACCTGCTAGAAGGACAAGGCAGCAGATGCTTGGGCACATGATCATCTGAAAGTTTTTTGCTTAAAGTCCATGTTGTCATCCTTATTTGGTATTATGGGTCAAAATCCTAGTGTTCTGTTCCTAACAATGTGTGCAAGTATGCACCGTGAACTGCCATGGTTCAAGAAAAATGCTCACTAACACATTCTCAAAGGCAATTAGGAAATGCTAGTCTAGTTAAGGATGCCCATACCCAATAAATAAAACAAAAATAACAATAAAAAACCACATTGGTGTAGTGATGCACTCTTTCTGCACAGGAGCTACTGGGATTGTGTGAGAAGTAACTGTGTAGGATTGTAAATTGGCATTGGTTTTGGATCAGGGCATAGAAGCCATGCTTCACTGAACCTATAGCCTACAAAGCACAAAAAAAGTGGTTTGGAGCTGATGGACTCTTCATAATATCACTTGGTATTTAAATATGTTATTCCTAAGTGATAGTTCAGTTGTTTTTATCGATTTAATTCAATTTTTTTTGGAAAAGGTAAAATAAGAAGTTTTTAAAGCAAGTGAAGCTGTGCATTTTAGAGATTCTAGTATGAGCTGAAGAATAGGAAAATGAAGTATCATAAATTATGGTAGGTGAGGGCCATAATTGAGGTATGTAGGTGTGACCATATCTACCAAGTATGTTCCATATAGGTGAGTGGGTGACTTAGCTCAAATTGTAAATCAAAGATGTTATGGTGTGCAGGCAAAAGGATGTCTTTCTGATCAGCTTTGGAGAACATGTGGAAAAGGTTCAAGGAGCCATAGGATAAGCTTACGATGTAATCTGGTGTTTGTTTTCAAATATTTAATGAGCATTTTGCTTGGATTAACTCGGAAAATTTAACATTGTTCAAAAGAATTAACTCTGCAATTGTAAATAGCAATTGCTAGACACTTCCTAGAATACAATTTGCAGTATTGGAACCCCAGCAAGTATATAACTGCCCTAAAAAAAAAATGCAGTAAATAATTTGAGGCTATAAAGTGTGATCTGAAGGACTGGGACCCTCCTTTGGGCAAGATGAGAAGGGTAAGACTTTTTCAAATCAGTAAGGCTCAAGGATGTAGAAGCTGGTCAGATTACATACCTTATCAAAAGGTATTAAGAATATGGACTTGGATGAGATGCAATAATTTGGGTAAATTTTTGCAGCAGCTTAGGTAGAAAGTAAGTGAAAACTGAAATTGGTGAAACTGTCTGGCAGCTCCTCAGATTCTGCAGTTTCTTCAATTTGTTTTTGTTTCAGATTTCCAGCTTCTGCATTCTTTGCTTTTGTTTATCAGGTAGACAGTAAGTTGTTTAATCTTTTAACTTTTTTAAAAAAAGGCAATGAAAAGAACTCCATCACACATGCAGTAATGTAAATTATATATTTAGCCCCTCTGTTTCTTGTCCTTGCAAACATCATTCATTTGCACAATTTCTGACTGACATGACCAAACCATAAGGCACTTGAACCATCTGTGCTGCACCTCTGTTGACTTATTCAACTAATCTCCATCTCCATGCCCCATACGGAGCAATCTTCATGAGCAAGATCGACCATACCATTGCATTGAGGAATTGGAAACACTAAGTCATTAACCGCTTCGTTATAACACATCACATCTATTGAATGGCAGACTTTGAACTACCACGATATGTATGATCCTTGTCAAGAAACTCTGACTAACATTGGAGGGAGCTAATCTGCAGGGACTCTTCAAGAGTCAATAGAATTCTAGAAGATGACCACCAATGCATCTGCTATTTCCAGAGCCACTTCCTGAAGTACTTTGGGATGTAGATTATCAGGCCCTGGGGATTTATCCGCCTTCAATCCCCTCAATTTTCTCAGCACCACTTCTCTATTAGCTGATCTCCCTCAGTTTAGATTAGATTAGATTGATCACAGTGTGGAAACAGGCCCTTCGGCCCAACAAGTCCACACCGACCCACCAAAGCGCAACCCACCCAGATCCATTCCCTGACATTTACCCCTTCACCTTCACTATGGGCAATTTAGCATGGCCAATTCACCTAACCTAGTAAACTGGAGGAAACCCACGTAGGGACTGGGAGAACGTGCAAACTCCACACACAGTCGCCTGAGGCGGGAATTGAACCCAGGTCTCTGGCGCTGTGAGGCAGCAGTGCTAACCACTGTGCCACCCAAATTCTTCCCTCTCACTAAATCTTGCATTCTCCAACATTTCTGATGTCTGATTTGTGTCCACTTTTGTGATACATACTTTGGTTCTGTCTTCAGTTGCTCAGCCATTTCTTTGTCCCCTGTTATACATTCTCCCGTTTCTGTCTATAGGGGGCCTACGTTTATCTTTGCTAATCTCTTTCTCTTCATGTACATATAAAAACCCTTGGTATCAGTTTCTATGTTCCCTGCAAGCTTACTTTTGTACTGTATGTCCCCCTTCTTAATCAATCGCTTGGTCCTTTGCTGAATTCTAAACTGCTCTCAATCCTCCGATCTTATTTTTCTTGGCCAATCTGTATGCTTCTCCCTTGGATCGGATACCATCTCTAGTTTTCTTTTGTAATCCATGGATTGGCCCTCTTACCTATTTTGTCTCTGTGCTAGATAGGCCAAAAAACAGTTGTTGCAGTTCTCCCATGTGTTCCTTGAACGTTTGCCATTGTCTGTCCACTGTCATCCCTTTTTTAAGTAACTGTACAATCTATCAAGGCCAGCCCATGCCTCATATCTTCATAGTTTCCTTTAATAAGATTCAGCACCCTAGTCACCCTATACCTGTGTATAGGAGTGTTGTTTTTGTTTAGGAGTGAAGGAAGGCTGGTGGAAGATGTGGACACTGGTTGGAGTAGGAGAGAAGGAGGCTGCTAAGATAAAATGAATCATCTTATCGTCAGGCAGACTATTTTTAAAGATGGCATGCAGAATGTAAAATAGACAAGCATTTGTTTCTATTGCTTGAGCATGACGTCCGTTTTCTTTTTACTCTTTGCACCACTTTCATAGGAAACTGAGCCATTCCTGAAAAAATAATGTCATAATGGGAACTCAATTCCACCTTAGAGCATTTGAGGAATTCCCTGAGCAGAATGGCTTCAAGATCGCTTCAGCACCACATTACCCCAGAGGACGTGTTTTTAAAGATCAGTGAGATGTCAGTTTTGCAGACACCATGACCAGAGCCAGTTTTATGACTGGATTAAAATAAATGCTGTTTTTATTAAAGTATGATTTTTTTTATTAGGTGTTCTGGGGGTGCCATCTGTGTTCCAATCTCCATTGAGTCAATCCGATTGTGGCAACAGAACAATTTAAATCCACTTGTTACATGGAATGTCAGTATATTCCAAGGATTTGTTCAGCGTTTTGGGGACTGTATCCTATAATTCCATCGGATTACATGCTCTCTTCAGTTTATGGCAATTGAATGCCATTTTTATTACTGAGTGATTGTAAATCCTTTTTGAGGAATTGCGTTTTGTGTGGCCTTTTTGTTTAGGATAGGCAACTAAACTAACCACTGAATATACTTAACAGTTCCTTTTTGATTGCAAAAGCAGTGGCCCAATTCAAAGGACAGTCAAGAGTTGTCCCTTTTGTCACTCAGCTCATCACATTTTACCTGATTGCTTTTTGTATTCTTTCTGGTCCTGTTCAACAGGAATACAACTCATAAGTGGTTTAGATGGAAATTCTGAATCCAGCAGCATTGTTTTTATTTTCCTAAAGCATTTTAATGAGCTTTTATTACAAGGTGCCAATATAACTCCAAAAATAACTTTTAATTTTCTGTAAATTTTGACCAAGCATCTCAGAAAATGGCAAATATATAAATCTGAGCTGCCACCATTGTCTGCATGGAAACTAGTTAGACTATTTATAGCCTTATTTATCTAATATAGCTGTCAATCACAGCATGGTGCATTGTGCAAATTCACACACAAAGTAAATGTGCCTTGCACCAAAGTCTGGGAAAGCTATTTGAATTCTGTTAGGTGTGAAGTACAGGTGGCTGCGGCTCTATTTTGTTGAAATTAATTCACCACATTACACAGATTGCATACAAAGCAACATTATCTAAGATCAATTTTCATTCATCATGATTGTTCTGTTTCTAAATATTTTTAAAATCAATTTGCAAATACTGGGTATTGTTTAACCAAATTGAAATTTTCATAGGACCAAGCATTTTTTGTCCTTGTTTATCTAAGTTGTATTTGTTCCCCAGTGGATTGTATTATCAGGTCAATGAGGGGATTTATTTTAAAAACTATTTTAACAATAAAAATGGGGTTTATGAAAATGTTTAGTTGATTAACCTTTGAATAGAGAACAAGAAGAATCAGATGACTCGTGCATAATTTCTTTTGTAATCAACACACAGGGACACAATGAAGGGTTTTATGATTTTGCATCTAAATGTTACGTATGTGTGAACAAAGCGCAAGAAGTGCGTTTTCATTGGTTTAAGGTCATTGAATGAAAATTGGGCTAAACTAGTTACAATAGATTATGTTCTGATCACTATGGGTTGAATACACTAATTTTCCTTTAAAATGGCAAAATAGACAGGAGTTATCCTGCACAGAAATATTTAGTTTTGCTTTGCCCACAGGAACGCAGTCAAGTTGAATCTTGCGAGGCTTTCAACTTGCCTGGTCTCCTGCACAGCATTTTTAAATGAACTGCTAAACATGATTTAGAGCACAGACACCTCCAGGCTGTGCAATGACTTTTTTTTCCTTTTCAGTCCAAAAGCAATGGACTAGACTAAATCTTTAGAATTTCTTCACAACAAGGAATGCAATTCTAGTGATTAGAGAAAAGAGTTGCATTTTATTTCTGGGGATGAATATAGAATCCCATCTGTGCAGTTCTTCTTGACTGCATGCTATTCACAGGGTGCCAACAGATGTGTCTGTATTGGCCCTTTTTGCATTTTCTGTTCAAAAGAAAATGGCTGCCATGAGCTCAGTGAGGTGTTTACTTTTGATCAGATTGTTTAATGCCAGATTTAAAGAATAAAAGCTGAGTGGATTGTTATGCCAGAACGTGAGGTACGAGAAAAGTTTGCACCTCAACTGTAATGGTGAAGAAAATCCAGTTTGACTGGAGATATACTGACTTTAAATGTTTATGGTGATGCGGGTAGCTAAGTGGTTGCATTCACTTTGGTATTCTTGGGTAAAGAATTTCTTGCATGTTGACATGAATTATTTGTATGGTGGTGTGAGAAAATGGGAAATCATGAGCATGTGAATATTCTGCTCTTAATGTTAAGTTGCAGAAATCTAAGTATTCAATCCACATGAACATCACAGTGTTTCTGCTTCAGATTTGTACAATATAAGACATTACCTCTAGAACGATAAATAGCTAGGCAAGCAAACTTTTCAAATGTGTAACATGAAGCAGTTTTTTTTACAGCAACTTAATCATTGCCTACACAAAATTTTTTTGAACATTATTGTAATACCTGTGAAGGTAAAAGTAATTTGTATCTATTATGTATCGACTGGAGTTATTTCGATTAAAAGTATTGATGCTTGGTTACTGGTATCAGTTATCAGTTATGATTCATTACTTAATAACTTACCACCGTAGCAGCTATAAATTCAACTGTTTTAGAAAGCATCCTTTTAAACTTTGTTTTTGTCGCACCAAATAAAACACTTGTAAGGAGTTTAAATTCCCTGGCGGCATGAAATTACTAATTCTGTCAGCCTGTTGCTAGTCATGGGTATGACAAGTGTATTAAAGGAATTACATACCTACCAATTTATTTGTGGAACCAAATTCAGCATCCACTGGGGGGAATAAAACCCAAGCCAATTCACAAACTCTTGATAGCTCAAACCCTCCAATCCTGGCAACATCATCCTTAAATCTTTTCTGAACCCTTTTTCAAGTTTCACAACATTTTTCCAAAAGCAGGGAGATCAGAATTGAGCATATATTCCAGAAGTGGCCCAAGCATTGTCCTGTATAGACACATGACATCCTAATTTCTATAATCAATGCACTAACCAATAAAGGCAAGCATACTAAACACCACCTTCACTACCCTGTCTACCTGTGACTTCACTTGAAAGGAGCTATGCACTTGCACCCCTAGATCTTTGTTTGGCACACTCCCCAGCCCCTGTCATTGATTGGACAAGTCCTACCCTGGTTTGCCTTACTAAAATGCAGCACCTCACATTTATCTAAATCAAATTCCATCTGCTACTCAGCCAATTGGCCCATCTGATCAAGGTCCTGTTGAGGTAACCATCTTCACTGTCTACTACACCATGTGTGTTGGTGTCATCTGCAAACTTACTTACCATGCCTCCGATGTTCACATCCAAATCATTTTATATATAACTAAATGCAGTGGACCCAGCACCAATCCTTATGTCACACCACTGGTCACACGCATTCAGTCTGAAAAGAATACATCTACTGCCATCCTGTTTCTTACCTTCAAGCCAATTTGTACCCATTTGGCTAGCTCTCCCTGGATCACATGCGATCTAACCTTAATAACCAGTCCTCACTTTCTCCTAACCTTAGTAACCAGTCTACCATGAGAGACTTTGTAGATTTTGAATGTCTTGAAGCATTCAACAATGTGTAGATTTGCTAAATGAAAAATAAAATGAGACACTTAAAATACTGGGACCATTCCTACTAGTGCAAGGATGTTAATAAAGCAACCAAAAATGGTGTTATGACTGGTATGGGCTTGCCCCCAGAGGGTATTTCTGACTGGCAATGCTTATGCTTGTAATATAGGCTGGTGTAGGTGCGCAAGAGTTTGGCTAAGTTTAAAGTTTTGGATTACAAGAGACACTGAACAGTGTGCTTCCAATATAGTGCCATGCTTCAAGTCATCTCCAACAAGGGGTATGAGAACTTTATATCGTTGTGCTACATATTATAAGATCATAAGTATGTATCTTGAAAGTACATTGCATCTCTTGAAAGTATATTGTGTCTCATGGTTCGATGGTCAATGCAGTATTGTGCAAAAAGGAGTTTAGATTCTGACTGTTCCAGTCAAGGCTGGTATAAACCTGATGAGTCCATTGTTCTCTGGTTCTGTTCTGATCATTGGAATTTGATAGTTTGTTTGCTCATTAAGTTAAAATATGATATTGACAGTTGATTTTAAAATTGATAATAAAAATTAAATGGACTGGGCAATAACGTAACAATATAATATCATTTTGTTGACCATCACCCATGATATTCAATGGTGTAATCATCACTGAGCGTCCCCCCCTCCCCCATTATCAAAATCCTGGGAGTTGACATTGGCCAGACAATGAGCTGGACCAGCTATATAATTTTTATACTGATGTGAACAGGTCAGGGGCTAGGAATTCTGCAGCGAGGAACGTGCCTCCTGTCTCCCCAATGTCTGTATTCCATCTGCAAAACACAAGTCAACAGTGTTGTGGAATACCCTGCACTTGCCTGGATGGATGCAGCTCCAACAACTATCTTATACCATTCAGAACAAATAAGCTCACTTGATTCACATTCTATTCATCACCTTTTAACATTCACTTACTTCATGCCCAGTGTGCACTGGCAATTATCTGCAAGCTGCACTGCAGTTACTAACCAAGTCTCCAGCGGCATCACCTTCCTATATTGGCTGTATGCAGGGCAGCCGTGTGTGGGAGCAACAGTCTCTGGAAATTCCTCTCTTAAACCAAACACTACCCTGGTTTGGAATTGTATGACCACTTTCTGCCAGACAGCCAAGCGTCTATCCATTCTAGCACTTTGCCTCTAACATCATGGGCCCTTCTCTTACTCAGTAGCCTCTTGTGCATTACCTTTGTCAAAGGCCTTCTTGACCTCCCTCATAGATAACGTCCATTGGCTCTCTTTGGTCTAACCTGTTCGTTACTTCCTCAAAGAATTCTATAGATTTGTCGAGTATAATCACCCCTTGATGAAACCATGCTGACCTTGTCCTATTTTACTATGCAGTTCCAAGTGTTATGAAGCTTCATCCTTCATAATGGATTCCAAGATCTTACCCACGACCGAGGTTAGGCTAATCAGTCTGTAATTTTCCATCTTTTGCCTTACTCCCTTTTTAAATGGGTGTCACATTAGCAAAAATCGTTAGCATGAGACGCAGAGAAGATTTACAAGAATAATTCTGGTATGAAATTTCTGTTTAGCTATATTGCTGAAGCTAGGATTGTTCTCCTTTAAAGAGGAGAAGCTTGACAGGATATTAACAAAAATCGTCAAAATAGTTTTATTTGTTCATAGGATGTGGGCACTCGTGCCTGACAAAAAGGTCTCCTCTTGAACTGCTATGCTGCTTATGGTGTGGGAACACCCGTAATGCTGCTGGAAGGAGGGAAGGAAAGGAGGTGCAGCATTTTGAACCAGCAACAATGAAGAATGGGTAATATTATTTCACAGTAGGATAGTGTGTGAATTTGAACTATAGCATGTAGGGTTTTCTGTGTTTGAAACAGATTAATTATTATTATGTTAACTAGTAGCATGTAGGTATTTCTGTAGCTAAGATAATTTCTTTTAAAAGACAGAGGCAAAGTCTTCCTGAAGAGTAAAAGGTTTTTACTTGCGTTGGGAGAATTTTGAGCAAACAAAATAAACAATGTGTATTATGCACTAGTTTGTGGTCAGGAATGTTCTTTCAATTAAGGGAGAAACACCTTTTCTCCTATGTTTCAGTTTAGGCATTTTTGCTAGGTACTTGGCTGAAGATAGATGTAAAATTGCTCCCAAAAAGGGATTAAAGTTAATAAGGTTACCACAGTGCAAGGAGTTCAGCAGTAAACTTTCCAGACCAGAAGTGTTTGGTTACAACACTGAAGAGGATATCTTAAGCTACAAGAGTTTAAAAACAGTTGTACAAAGGCTGCAGAAAGAAGCAAACATATTTTCAAGACTGATTTGAGGCCATAGTTAAAGTCCTTGCATGTTTGTTCCTTTTGTATTTTTTCCCCATCAATTAGTGGTTGATGGGTTGTACAAAGCAATGTGTTTACATCTTTATTTCTCGGCTATGTCTCCCAACAGCTGCCCCACCCCCAAAAAGCAAAGTTCACATTGTGCATCTGCCTCTCAGTGCCTGAGACCCGGGTTCAATTCCCGACTCAGGCGACTGACTGTGTGGAGTTTGCACATTCTCCCCGTGTCTGCTTGAGTTTCCTCCGGGTGCTCCGGTTTCCTCCCACAGTCCAAAGATGTGTGGGTCAGGTGAATTGGCTATGCTAAATTGCCCGTAGTGTTAGGTTAGGGGTAAATGTAGGGGTATGGCTGGGTTGCGCTTCGGCAGGTCGGTGTGGACTTGTTGGGCCGAAGGGCCTATTTCCACACTGTAAGTAATCTAATCAAGATCTGAGCATGTACACTTTGTTCTTATTTGGATGCTGCATTTTCTTTTAAATTGGCAGGTCATTTCACAATTAGTGAATGGGACAGAATGACATCATTGGCAGGGGTACTGTCCATATGTGTACTAACAGCAGTGGAGATTTCAACAGTCATTCCAATTTCTTCGCTCAAATTCAAAGATCACAACTCTTAAAATATATATAAATCACATCTGCATCACTGTATTAAGTGTGACATTTTAAGCTGAATATAGATGAGATAATTGTTGTAAAGGGCAGAGGGGGGCAATAGTTGCTAAAGTGTCTTCAGGAGAATTTTGTGGTGTATTTTATGTATAATGGGAAAGGAGGCATTGCTGAACATTGACTATCACCTGATGAAGGAGCGTCGTTCCAAAAGCTAGTGTGCTTCCAATTAAACCTGTTGGACTATAACCTGGTGTTGTGTGATTTTTAACTTTATACACCCCAATCCAACACCAGCATCTCCAAATCATTGCTGAACGTAGTTCTTTAAAATCAGGTCTGGTATGTAAATAAAGTGACAATAAGAAAATATTTAGGGGACTGTAATCATATGAAAAGGTTTTAGGTTGCTATTGAAATGACAAGTAATCCAGATTGAGACTAATTAATTTAGAGAACACAATTCAATGGGTGTGAGAATGGATTTTGTTGATGTAAACTGAAATAAAAAAATTGGCATGTAAAACTAATTGAACAATGAATTGCTTTTATAGTGGAGCTACATCTTGATTTGTATCAGAACTGTTCCCATGAGGATGATGAGCAGAGCAATCTGAGCACACTGGATGACAAATTAGTAAGATGAAATAGAAATGGTGTGCTTATGAGAGATGTCAAAGAGATAATACGGTTGAGAATCAAGCACAATATAGCAGTTTTAGAAGGAAACGAACTAAAAACAGCAAAAAGTGGAGTAAAGGCATAAGAAACTGGCAGCTGATGTAGATAAATCCAAAAGTCTTCTCTAGGCATACAAATAGTTAAGGGTGGTAAAAAGAGGAGTGGAGCTGATTATGAACCCATTAAATTAGCTACACATGAAGGAATGGTGTTGATTAAGATATTAAGAGGATGCTGTGCAAGTCATGGTGAAGAGGATATCGTTGAGACATTGAGTTTAAATTTGAGGATATTACTCCATTTGTACTTAGTGATCAGGACTTGGTGGAACTCATTAAAGGATACCAAGGGAAGGGGGGAAATTAAGGAGGTACTGACCGTAATCTTCAATTTGTCCTTGGGTGCAGAGGTAATGCCGAAGTACTGGAGGATTGAACCTGTAACACCTTTGCTCCAAAAATGATGGAAGGAATCTAACTACAGTCCAGTCTGTTTAACCTGTAGAGAGTAAGCTTTTAGAAACAATAAGTTGAGACAAAACTAATAGTCATTTGGGAAAATGTGGGAAGCCAGCAGAATTTGAGAGAAAATTGTGTTAAGCTAGCTTTCTAGAAATTTTGAGTAATGGAGCAAGTTGGGTAATGCTGATGATGTGACGTAGAATTCTGAAAAGTATTTGATAATATGCACACCATGCTAATGAGCAAAGTTAGCATTCTTCTCCATAGCAGCATTCTATTTATTACCAATTGCCTCTGGAAGAGCGCAAACATTGTTTCTCTGCATGTTGCATTTCCTCTTAAAGAAAAAAAATTGAGTGTTCTTTAAAAAATAGGATTCTGGATGTGTATTATTTACTTAAATTGTAATTGTGCCCAAGGTTTTGAAAATTTTCAACAACATTTGTATTGGAAATGCAGGTAACACCAAGGAAGATAGTAATAGGATTCAAGAGGACATTAGTTATGGGTATACCAACTCTACCTTCTCTAGGGCAAATAGGAATTGGCAACAAATGCCAATAGTGCCAACATCCCATTTTAAAGTATGATGTTTAACCAGGCTGGAGTAGGCAATTATGTGGCAGATAACATTCAACACCTATTGTACGGTTCTTTAATTTGTTAGACAAAAGGAGAAAAGTTTGGGGTAGATGGAGGAAGAGGTGTTTGTGCACAGATATTTGAAATTTGCTAATTAGCTGCTTTGTTAATATGTTGCCAATGAAATCCTAAACTTAAGAGTCATAGAGCACAAATGTCAGGATGTACAAATGCACCAGAAAGACTGGCTAATGTACATTTGCCCATTTTGCATGTCCATAAATTTGGAAGATCATGAGGCAAGCAGATGGAACTAGAGGATCTTTTTTAGGATGGCTGCAGACCTGAGGGATTATTGTGGCAAAGCTGTGGCTGTCTGCCTGTGAGAAAAGATGGAGATTTGGTCAGGATGTTTAAAGTAGTTAGTTTAGATATAAATTGTTTCAAGTGATTATTAACTCCACAGCGAGAGGGTACAGATAAGAACCAGAGGTAGTGAGAAGAATTTTCACTTCATGCAACAAGTGGTTAGATTTTGGTATGTGCTGCTGTGTAAGTTATGAGATAGAGATGCTATTTCAACTTTTCAATAAGAATTGGTAAAGACTACTTGAGAACTGCAAAAATATGGGGAAAGATTGAGGAGTGGGACTATCCGGGTAGATCTTTTGAGGGAGCCAGTGCACTTTGTGGGTGAATAGCTGTCTCTTGTGCTATACATGTCTATAATTCTGTGACTGTTGAGCATTAGGTGAAAAGAAATCTGTTCACCACTTCACACACTCGAAGCCTCCAGCTATATTCTTTTAGTTGTCCAGGCATGATGGTGTTGCAGGAGTGTATATAATGCATGGTAATTAAAGGAAATTTACAACATGATCATGCCAATGTTCTTATCCTAATAAGTACAGTAACTGAGTCACTAAAAAGATAAAAAGTAGTTTGAAGATGTCTTGTTAGTTTTCTTCTCTTTCCTATTTACCATACTCCCCTTTCCTGAGAAAAGTACACTTGCTGGATTAATAAGCTGCAATAAATGTGTGAATGGCACAGGTATTCCAGTAGTTAGTGGTTTCTGTAATGCAGTCTTAAGTTACATTCTGGGACTATGCAAAATCCCATGCAGCTGACTCTGTGGGAGTGGAAAAGGTAATTGAAATTTCCATTGGGCAATTTCCCTGAATTCTCTGAAATAATCCATTAACATCAGCAAATTCTGAGGGATGCTGAGTCACTTAAGCTTAATAGTTCCCTCAGAAAAAGTTTGTTTAAAATTTACTGACTCCAGGGTAGGTATTAAACGGACATTCCCCACTTTCACCCAACATAGGGTGGGATCTGGACTTTGCCTCATCATCACTGACTGCTGTAAAAGGGGCTAGTTTCGTGTTGATTCTCTCTACTGCTGAGTGTGTGGATTCCTGAGCAAGATTGTAAAAGGAGGCCCCTAAGCAGAAAATGTCTCTCAATAAATGGGTAATTTTTAATATAATTGAAGTCAGAAGTGGTTTCTGACCTCCATCAATGTTTTCATTGTATTTCAGCATCCCTTTTCTGACTCTTATGATGTGTAAATTGCAACCTTGTAGATCAGATTTTAAAACTGAGCTCCTCCATATGCAATTGAATTGTCACTAAATACACTTCTGTTAATAGAATTTCAATAAATGAATTTCTGCCTTGCATTTTCTTTTCCATTTCTTTTGTTGCTTTATTTTATACACGTACACGATACTGTCACCAACCTGTCCATTGGAAAGACGGATAATCTCCTTTCAAAGGAGAAGTTGTAGCCCCTAACACTTGGGCATTCCAGAGCAGTATTTCAGAGTTGATCAAGATCTTTGACTCAGCTGATTGTTATGAATGTCTGTGTGAAAAATGAGCATTTCATTGAGGGGGCCTGGGGAATTGCAAGTACTTTGACATAATTTTGTTGCTATATTGCTTTTATTGTCAAGTGTTTTGAGAAGAGTGAAATCGGAGGGCAGTCTAAGCATGGTCCACTAGTTCTGTTTTCTACCTCATGACTATAAATTATGACCATTGTTGATCAAAGTCAAAAAAAGCATAATTTTCCATTACTTTTCGTGGGAAGGATGGGATCTGGACTTTGCCTCATCATCTTATCCCTTAGTCTTCCTCACCCTTTTGTTTTTCTTCCTGTTCTGTCAAACTGTCGTACTTTTGGCATTTTCCTTGGGTGTGTCAAATATGTTGACAAGACGTGAGACAAGCGACAAAATAACTGCAAAATTCAATGATACACATGTTTCTCAGTAAAATGTGGTATTTCCCCTTCCTTTCCTGTTTTGAGAATTATAGACTGGGGAGAGGTTAATCTGTGTGGCTCCTCGCTGGCAGATGCCACAGAACACAACCATTCTGCTAAAAATGCTTTGTTCTCCAGCATTGATATTCTTTAACTTAGAACAAATTTAAGACCAATTTATGAAAATAAGTTATTACTTCAGTTTTGGAGTGAAGTTTGGTAAATTGTGTTAGTAGCTAACTTATTAGAAAATCTGCAGTTGCCACTGACATGAGTCTTGCATGATCAAAGCATTTTTGAAATGGAAGCTAAGGCAAGGGTAATAAAAAAAACTTGTTTTTTATTCTTGAATACTTGTACTTTATTGGGTTATTGGCGACATTTGGACTGAAGTTAAATTACATTGCTATTTTAATATAGCGAAGCTTCAATTTTATTTTTAGTTGACGCAAATAGATTTTAGCAAAGAGGAAATAGCTCAAAATACCACTTTTAATATTTTGTCATCTTCCCATATAATGACAAGCTATTTCATTGTCTGTGTCTCCAAGTGAAATTTAAAATGACACTTGTGGTGTTGCCACTTTTTGATTTTTGTTAAACAAAGACAACAGGAATGAGCCTATAATAGCACACTGTAAATGACTGGTTTAGGGTTGAGCCAAGAGCAAGTATTGTACCAAAAATAGTGTGAAATATTTAAGTTGATGAATAGTTATTTTAACATACAATAGTGGCTTCTGAAGCAAATTACTTGAAGTAATTTCTGTGCTTGAAGGTAGAAGACAGCACGTGGTGGTGGAGGGTTGCTCTTCAGACTGGAGGCCTGTGACCAATGGTGTGCCACAAAGATCGATGCTGGGTCCACTGCTTTTTGTCATTTATATAAATTATTTGGATGTGAACACAGGAGGTATAGTTAGTAAGTTTGCAGATGACACCAAAATTGGAGGTGTAGTGAACAGTGAAGAAGGTTACCTCCAATTACAACGGGATCTTGATCAGATGGGCTAATGGGCTGAGGACAGGCAGATGGAGTATAATTTAGAGAAATGCGAGGTGTTATTATGAAAAGGCAAATCAGAACAGGACTTGTATACTTAACGGTAAGATCCTAGGAGTGTTGCTGAATGAATAGACCTTGGAGTGCAGGTTCACAGTTCCTTGAAAGTGGAGTTGTAGCTAGATCTGATAGTGAAGGTGTTTGGTATGTTATCCTCTACTCACTGGAGCATTGAGTAAAGGAGTTGGGAGGTCATGTTGTGGCTGTACAGGACATTGGTTAAGCCGCTTTTGGAACATTGTGTGCAATTCTGGTCTCCTTCCCATTGGAAAGACGTTGTAAATCTTGAAAGGGTTCAGAAAAGATTGATGTGGATGTTGCCAGGTTTGGAGAATTTTAGCTGTAGGGAGAGGCTGAATAGGCTAGGGCTGTTTTCACTGGAGCATCGGAGGTTGAAGGGTGGCCTTTATAGAGGTTTATAAAATCATGAGAGGCATAAATAGGCAAAATATTTTCCCTGGGTGGTGAGTCCAGAACTAGAGGGCATAGGTTTTGGGCGAGAAGGGAAAAATTTGAGACCCTTGGTATAATTCTTTTTCACACAGAGGGTAGTGCATGTATGGAATGAGCTGCCAAAGGAAATGGTGGAAGCTGGTATAATTACAACATTTTAAAAGGCATCTGGATGAGTATATGAATAGGAAGGGTTTAGAGGGATATGGGTCAAGTGCTGGCAAACGGGACTAAATTAAGCTAGGATATGTGGTGGAAAAGGATATGGAAGATCTGGGCTGCAGGGAAATGGATGGTGACATCTTGCAAAATGTCCATATTACAGAGGAGGAAGTACTGGATGTCTTGAAATGGGTAAAAGTGGATAAATCCCCAGGACCTGATCAGATGTACCCTAGAACTCTGGGAAGCTAGAGAAGTGATTGCTGGGCCTCTTGCTGAGATATTTGTATCATCCATAGTCACCGGTGAGGTGCCAGAAGACTGGAAGTTGGCTAACGTGGTGCCACTGTTGAAGAAGGGTGGTAAGGACAAGCCAGGGAACTATAGACCAGTGAGCCTGACGTTGGTGGTGGGCAAGTTTGTTGGAGGGAATCCTGACGGACAGGATGTACATGTATTTGGAAAGGCAAGGACTGATTAGAGATAGTCAACATGGCTTTGTGCATGGGAAATCATGTCTCACAAACTTGATTGAGTTTTGAGGAAGTAACAACAAAGAAGATTGAGAGCAGAGCAGTAGCTGTGATCTATATGGACTTCAGTAAGGTGTTTGATTAGCAAGGTTAGATCTCACGGAATACAGGGAGAACTAGCCATTTGGATACAGAACTGGCTTGAAGGTGGTGTGGAGGATTGTTTTTTTAGACTGGAGGCCTGTGATCAGTGGAGTGCCACAAGGATCAGTGCTGGGTCCTCTACTTTTTTTTGTCACTTACATAAATGATTTGAATGCGAGTATGAGAGGTACAGTTAGTAAGTTTGCAGATGACACCAAAATTGGAGGTGTAGTGGACAGCAAAGAGGGTTACCTCCGATTTACAACAAGATCTTGACCAGTTGAGCCAATGGGCTGAGAAGTGGCAGATGGAGTTTAATTCAGATAAATGCGAGTTGCTGCATTTTGGGAAAGCAAATCTTAGCAGGGCTTGTACACTTAATGGTAAGGTCCTAGGAAGTGTTGCTGAACAAAGAGACCTTGGAAGTGCAGGTTCATTGCTCCTTGAAAGTGGAGTCGCAGGTAGATAGGATAGTGAAGAAGGTGTTTGGTATGCTTTCCTTTATTAGTCAGAGTATTGAGTACAGAAGTTGGGAGGTCATGTTGCAGCTGTACAGGACATTGTTTAGGCCACTGTTGGAATTTTGCATGCAATTCTGGTCTCCTTCCAATTGGAAAGACGTTATGAAACTTGAAAGGGTTCAGAAAAGATTTACAAGGATTTTGCCAGGGTTAGAGGATTTGAGCTACAGGGAGAGGCTGAACAAGCTGGGGCTGTTTTCCCTGGAGCGTCAGAGGCTGAAGGGTGACCTTTTATAGAGCTTTACAAAATTATGAGGCGCATGGATAGGGTAATTAGGCAAAAGACTTTTCCCTGGGATTGGGGAGTCGAGAACTAGGGGGCATAGGTTTAGGGTAAGAGGGGAAAGATATAAAAGAGACCTCAGGGGCAACATTTTCATGCAGAGGGTGGTGCGTGTATGGAATGAGCTGCCAGAGGATGTGGTGTGGGCTGGTACAACTGCAACATTTAAGAGGCATTTGGATGGGTATATGAATAGGAAGGGTTTGGAGGGATATTGGCTGGGTGTTGGCAGGTGGGACTAGATTGGGTTGGGATATCTGGTCGGCATGGACTGGTTGGACCGAAGGGTCTGTTTCCATGCTGTACATCTCTATGGCGCTCTATGGCTCTCTGTGATCAACATGGATGGGTTGGACCGAAGGGTCTGATTCTGTACTGTACATCTGTGACTCTACAGTCTTGAACAAAACTACTATCTAACTTAATGATCTAACTAATATGGTGGTGCGCATATGCTTTGTTGCCATAGAATGTAATTTTTCAAAACCTATTTCTGAATAGGGATGAATACAAATATTTAATTTTTGTCAGCCACTTCTCAAAATTTGCAGTTTAGGGACTGAAATACATTGATCTATTGTACTGACAGGATGCTAAATGTTGTATTTTGTCAGTTTGATGACATTTAATACCATTTTTAAATGGAATTAGCATTTCCTGAATTGGTAAATTAATTCCTTGTATCCAATGCAGTTTATTTTTAAACTGGTGACCAAAACTCAAGGCCACAAAATTGTCATACTGTGCTCGTGGGGAATTTTCAATCTACATTATTACCTGTGTGCTACTTTGCAAATCTAGTATCAAGATGAAGAACTATACTGTATTCTGTTGACCATATTATGTTTCATACCAACAAAACTATGAAATAGCTCTAAATTATACTAGAATTGGCTACTAACAAATGAAATATTTTTATTAATGCTAGGTTTTGTAAAAGCATTACTGAGTTTGTCTGCTTCACACAGCAGAGTCTGTGTCTTGTCTTATGGAGCATGGATCAAAACAGGAACCCTGGAGAGAACCAAATGCCTCTGGCTGCCACACACTTACTTATCCTGCACTCTGACACCTTTGACGTCATCTGTGTTACTAAACTGGAGAGTCTTTGTGTCATGGCCACGTTGAGAAGGTTTCTAGGACCCTAGTTTAAGAACCACAAGTACAATGCTCAGAACTTTTGCTGTGTCAAAATTTTAGATGTGTTTTGTGAAATACGTTCCACAAATAACTTTTCCCTTTCAGAGTAAAATTCCCAAATCAACAACTTCAAGGTGTAAATTCGTACCTTGGTTGAGTTCCTTTCTCCATGCGTGAGTTTAAATACAGATTGAGTAGCAACACTTAGTTAAGTGTCCAGGGAGTTCTGCATTTGTATTGGAGTTCTATTAATATTGAATCATGAGATCCTAGAGGTCAATATTCCAACTGGGCAGTGCAACATACTGAAATTCACCATGTAGGCCACTGACAAAATTGCTGTGCGCAATGAATATTCTTTACATACAACATCAAAAGTTTCTATGGACCTTTTAATGCAAGAAAGCATCTCCAAAATACTTGAGAGCTGTTAGACAAATTTTGAAACTGAGACACACAAGGAAATGTTAGAACAAATGATCAAAAACCTGGTTCAAGAGTTCAGCTTAAGATCCATCTTGGAGAAAAGACTGGTAGAGAAACAAATGTTTCGGGAAGGAATCCATAGTTTACAACCTAGCCTGGTTGTAAAGCTGGCAAAGACTAATTTCAAATTAGCATTCAGTGGATTGAGAGAAGCCAGTTAAAGTCAGTGAACACGGGCAACTAAAATGCACATAGAGCTTTGGGTGAACTTTTATGGAGAGCACAGATTCCATTTGAGAAGTCAAATCTAGAGGCAACAAATGTACAAATAAGGGCTTTTTAAATAAGCTGAAACTGGGGGTGATGTCAGATAATATGGAGGTAAATGTAGACCGCTTTTGTAATGCATGTATGTGGCTCGAGGCTCTTCTCGGCTCAACTCTGACTGGAAGAGTGCTCAAAAGATGGATGGAGTCATTGGTTGTGAACAGAATTTATTGTAGGAACCGAATTCAATGGCTTTTATATTCCTAATGTTCAGCTCGGGATTTTGGATGAGCAGTCTGACTGTTTGGACATGACGAACAGGTCAAGACAGGTGGGAATGATGTGGGATTCCACATACATGTGTAATCTGAAGTGTTTTGGATTGTCGCTTGAGAAGCAGTGTGTAGATTCTTGGGGTCTTGAACAAGAATCACTATTTTATCTCTTTTTTTGAACCAACCTATTCTGAGATGTTGTTACACTTTTTCTAAAGCATGTGTGACTTGAATATGGAGTATGGACACTACCATAGCGTCACCGATGTTTTATTTGTATAGCACCTTCAACTCAATGAAACTTCTGAAGGTGCTTCACAAGAGCATTATAAAACAAAAATGACATGGAGCTGCATATGTAGACATTAAGTCAGATGTCTAACAGCTTGTTCAAGGATTTATGGAGTGTCTTGAGAAGTCAAGGCAGATGAAAATCTCACAACAACAGGTTAGATGAAGGAATGGCCACTAACAGTGGAGTAATTGAAATGGGGGATGAGCAGAGCACCAGAAATAGAGGTGTGCAAATATGAGGATTTGTGTACTTGAACTGTACTTGGAGAAATATGGTGAGGCTTGAAAACAAAGATTTAAAATCAAGGTGTTGTTTCATCAGGAACAAATAGGTCACAGTGCAAGGGTGTTGTAATTTGCTAAAACGTGGTATAACCTACCTCTTACCCCCAATCTGTTATAAAGGAGTGGTTAAATGAAACGGAATCCTTTCAGCCACTATCATTAACCATTTATTTATCTAACTCCAACAATGAACAAGTTAACATGAAAATGTTTTTATTTTCAGAAAGTGGGCGGCACAGTGGCACAGTGGTTAGCACTGCTGCCTCACATCGCCAGAGACCCGGGTTCAATTCCCGCCTCAGGCGACTGACTGTGTGGAGTTTGTGCGTTCTCCCCGTGTCTGCGTGGGTTTCCTCCGGGTGCTTCGGTTTCCTCCCACAGCCCAAAGATGTGAGGGTGAATTGGCCATGCTAAATTGCCCGTAGTGTTAGGTAAGGGGTAAATGTAGGGGTATGGGTGGGTTGCGCTTCGGCAGGTCCGTGTGGACTTGTTGGGCCAAAGGGCCTGTTTCTACACTGTAAGTAATCTAATCTAATTAACAGAATAAATCTCTTCTAACTACTACCTATTCCCTTACTGAACTAAATTCTAATAGGAATGCTATTACAGTAACGCAGGTCTTATTAATAAAAATCCAGTTTATAAGAACAATAAATTAAAACAGTGTCTGAAAGTTCACACAGAATGAATCCTCCTGAACTTCTGTACTTTCTTCTGTTGCCTTCCTCTTTCTGAAATGCCTTCAGTCATTTTCTGGTGTTAAGAATATTTACTAACCATGCTGTATACTTTTATAGAGAGTGGAGACTTCTTGAGAGCCTGGCATTTCTTTCTTGGATGGCTGTTCGCTTTTGCTCCTTCAGAAGGCAGTTGGCTCTACCTCTGTCCAATTGCCCCTCTGTTATACATCCCCTATGACACGTCAACTTCATATAGTATGATTGGTTTCAGGTTGTCAGCAATGTCAGATTTGAATTTAATTGGTCTGTGGTCTCCAAGTGTCTTTTTAAATTAATTGACTGAATTTAAACTGTTTGGTAAAAATGATGCTTTGACCTGCTAACTGAATGGCTTTTTGACACATTCTGGCAATTTGAGCAGCTACTTATCTACAGACTTTTTAGAAGTCTTTTAAGCATAACCAGCACTTTTATGTTAGAGGGATCTTGCCATGCTTTCCCATGCTTTTACAATTTTACCATTTTTCCACACCAAATTCATAACCAGGGTGATGGGGATCAGGAATTGCTGAAACTTAAGGGTCAGCTGAGTTTTGAATCACCCACACTGTGGAAGGTAGAATGTTAGAGGCATAGCAAGAGTACGTTTTGGATAGCTGAGACCAGACGTAATAAAGGCATGAATGATGGTTTCAGCATTAGCTAAGCGAAGATGGGAATGAAGTCAAATGTTACTAAGGTTAAAATAGGAGATTTTAGTGATGGTTGAATAGTTGTAAGCTTATTTCAGGATGAAATATGACAAAGCTTCAGAGCAGACTGCCAGCACAGCCAACCTATTTTCAACTGTGCAACTGTTGAAGGGCAACAACATGTTTGAAGACTTTGCAGGGAAGAGGGTGTTTGAAGAAGGTAGTGGTGTTGAAGTAGGAAGGGAAGAATTTGTAGGTGGTTTCCTGAGTATGACTGAATAGTTGAGAATGGAACTAAGACTGTGTGTGGTTTCACCCAGTTATCTGATGGATTAGACAATACTTCTGTGAAGAGCAGAACAAGGTAAAGAATGTTGCAAAATGTTAATATATCATGGTTACAGTTTTGTAGATCATTTGAACAACATTCTACTTTGGTACTGTGTGGAGGGTTGGAAACCTGATTGGAGGAATTCATAGTGTTCTGGGTTGGCGGATATGCATTTGGAAGATGGCGATTTTGATGGAACACGTAACTAGAACCTTCAAGTTATAAATCAGTATATAGAAACATGGGGGAAGGAATAGGCCATTTGCCCCCTTTTTTTCAATGTGCTCCAACATTGACTTTTGCCGACCTTCTAATTCTAGTCTTTTCCAGCTCTTCCTGTCGACATGTACTCTTGCTTTTTGCTCACAGTTTGATGGTGCACTTTGGCATTAGTGCTGGCTTATTTGCATGTTACAATGGGAGATCTGGTAATTATATTTTATTAGTGATATTTGAATTTGGGTAAGCCAATAACAAACATCTGGAACAAAATGTTAGGTGCTGCCTGTATTTGCAGCTTTTTCTGTTGTCATACATACCCAATGATATGATTTTAACTTTTACCAGAGGTGAACCTGTCAAGGTGGTATTATTTTGGTTTTCAAAAAAATTCTCAGCAGGTAAGTAATGAAGTTTAACTTATCTGTCGATTTTTTTAAAATTGTAAAATGTAAATGATTTTGTAGTTGGGACCTGGTTTGTCATTTCTTAGTGATATTTGCACTCCTTTAGTTAATTTAGCATAGCTAATACCAATCAAGTTGAGCAACATTCTTAACATTGAAAAAATATTCAAAGCTTTTGTAAACCAAGCACAGTGCTGTGTTATTTACTTCCAGATGAAATTTCATCTGGAAAGTTAATGCACTGAAAAACCCTGGAATCCTGCGAGTGAAGCGGAGTTGCTTTTTTTAAATAAAATTGCACAAAACTGTCTCAAAAATACATGGAGATTTGCACTTTATAAGTTGAAGATACGAATCTTGGCAATCTATTGTCACTTAATGCTTGCTTTCCTAACAGAGTACTACAGTAGTAACCATAATGGTATTTTGTTACATTTAATAGTTACTGAATTCAGAAACTAGTTTCCCCATAAATAGTATTGCATAAAGTTCCTCTGTACATAATGTTGGAACATATCAAATATATTTTGTTTAGAGTTTTTGATTTAATTTGACTTGAAACTGAGAAATATTTATTTCGCGTCAGTTAGTCATATTCCAGTTTGTCATGGCTTCAACTTTAGTGAAGTAATGCAGGTTAAACTGCATGCCAATCATTTTAACAATGCTCTAATTTCACATAGCCATGAATATTTTGTGATTTGAGTCATAGACATGTACAGCATGGAAATAGACCCTTCGATCCAACGCGTTCATGCTGACCATATATCCTAAATTAATCTAAACCCATTTGCCTGCATTTGGCCCATATTTCTCTCAAATCCTTCCTATTCATGTATCCATCCAGATGTTTCTTTAAATGTCGTAATTCTACCAGCTTCCACTATTTCGTCTTGCAGTTTATTGCATACACACACCACCCTCTGTGGAAAAAGTTGTCCCTTAGGTCCCTTTTTAAAAAATCTTTCCCCTTTTACCTGAAACCCATGCCCTCTAGTTTTGGATTCTCCTATCCTGTGGAAAAGACCATGACTGTTCACCCTATCCATGTTCTTCTTCATTTTATGAACTTCTATGAGGTCACCCCTCAGTCTCTGCTCCTGAAGAAAACAGCCCTAGCCTATTCATCCTCTCCCTATAGCTCACACCCTCCAACCCTGGCAATGTCTTTATAAATGTCTTCTGAACCCTTTCAAGTTTCACAACATCCTTCCTTCCTATTTGCAAGGAGAACAGGATTGAATGCAGTATACCAAAAGTGGCCTAACCAATGTCCTGTATAGATGTTAGGCAAATTGACCTTTCTCTATCTTTGTTTTTAGTCCACCCTTGCTGGAGTCTGAATTTATCCCAGTCTTTGGATTGTTCTGCAGTTTTAATTGAGTGTATTGCCTGCTTTTTGCTTCCCTCCCTTTTTTATAAAGGATGAGTCAAATTTAGCGGTGTTCCAATCCACTGGTACTTTTCTAGAATCCAACAAGTTTTGAAAAATTACAACCATTACACACCATCAGGGCCAGGGGACTAATCTGCCTGTAACCCCATGAATTCATCTAATACTACTTTCTCTAGTGATGGTATGTAATTCCTCCCCCATATTCTTTTGTATTAATAGAATGTTTTGAAGTACCTTTCATCATAAAGACTGAAACTCCTCTATCATTTCTTGTTTTCTGAAATTGTCTTCCTAGGTTCATTTTATAAGGGTTGATGTCCACTATGACCTCTCTCTCTTCCTTTTTCATATATCAAGTTTTTTAAATTCCTCACTAGTTTGTCCTTGTAGTTTATTTTCCCTGTCTTTATTATGTTTTTAGTCCACCTTTGCAGGAATCTGAATTTATCTCAGTCATCGGGTCTTGCTACAGATTTAATTGAGTGTATTCTGCAGACCTCCTTTCTTTTTAGGTGTGGGCTTGTGTAGTCTTTGGCATGTTTCATTTTTTTGTTTTGAGACAAATTGTTGAATCTATTATTGAGTCAGAGATGTACAGCATGGAAACGTCCCCTTCAGTTCAATTCATCCATGCTGACAGGATATGCTAACCTAATCCAGTTCAATTTCCAGCACTTGGCCCATATTCCTACAAATCCTTCCTATTCATATACCCATCCAGATGCCTTTTTAAATGTTTGTAATTGTACCAGCCTCTTCCACTTTCTCTGGCAACTCATTCCATACATTCACAACCCTTTGCATGAAAAAGTTGCCCCTTAGGTCTCTTTTTAAATCTCTCCCCTGTCGTCCTAAACCTATGCCCTCTAGTTCTGGACTCCCACACCCCAGAGAAAAGACTGTGTTTATCCATTGCTCTCATGATTTTATAAACGTCTATTAAGATCACCCCTCAGCCTCTGACGCTCCAGGGAAAACAGGCCCCAGCCTGTTAAGCCTCTTCCAATAGTTCAAATCCTCCAACCCTGGCAACATCCTTGTAAATCTCTTCTGAGCCCTTTCAAGTTTCACAAAATCTTTCCGATAGGAAGGAGACCAGAATTGCATGCAGTATTCCAAAAGTGTCCTAACCCATGTCCTGTACAGCCGCAACATGACCTCCCAACTCCTAGACTCAATGCTCTGTCAAATAAAGGAACGTGTATCAAATGCCGTCCCTATTCTATTTAACTCTGACTCCAACATTCAAGGAACTGTGAACTCCAAGGTCTCTTTGTTCAGCAACACTTCCCAGGAACCTACCATTAAATGTATAAGTCCAGCTCTGATTTGCCTTCCAAAATGCAGCATCTCACATGTATCTAAATTAAACTCCAAAGTAATAAATTCTATTTTTTTTCCACACTCTAATATGTTCTTAACCTCTCAGCAATTTACTTCCATTGCCTTTGAAAATGCTTAATCAATATTCGTGTCAACAGGAAATGTAAATCTTACAATCTTTGATTTCTTCAGGTGTAAATCTTTTTTCTTCAAATATTGAGTAGTACATTGAGAAGGTTTAGAACAATATGCAGCATTTGGAATTGTATTGTATTGATATATATCATAGTGTTTACTATGGCAAATTTTATAGTTCATAACACCAAATATTCTTGTGAAATAACGAGCAAAATAGGAGCAAACATATACCACTAATCCAGAGTCTGGTTTCCAGCATCTGCAGTCATTGTTTTTACCTAGTTGATTTTAACCCTACTGCGAATCATCTTGCAAGGATGCCTGCCTTGAAGAAGTTTTCTTCCTCTCTGTATAATAATCTCAGGGTCTTTATTCCTGATGAAGGGCTTTTGCCCGAAGCGTCGATTTTACTGCTCCTTGGATGCTGCCTGAACTGCTGTGCTCTTCCAGCACCACTAATCCAAAGTATGCCAATCAGGCCTGTTCAGTGATCTAACCATGGCCTTGACCTCTCTTTACTGCCTGTCCCCATAACCCTAGACTTCCAACTGAGTTTTGATCTGCAAGAATGATATCTACATTGGTCAACGTATATGCATGATGAAGCTACATATCACCAGCTATAGTAATGATTTGGCCAATGGGGCAGATCTGAAACCTACTGCCATGCCTCTGCCATTGTTGTTCTGCATCATTAAGAACTATCCTGATATAACTTGCATGCCAACATTTCTCCCTCCACAGGTCAAATGCTTCAGAAAATGTGCATATTTCCAGCCTATCATTTTGCATAATTTTAAACACCTGCTGTTGAACTTTAGTAGTTTGGGAACATTTCATGAAATGCAGTATACTGGAAGCATTTTTGGGGGAGTGTTGACATTATTGGTGTTGATGTCCTTGATCTAACTGTCAATATTAGAGTAAAGCATCCTAAATTGTTTTGACACCGTTTTTACCATTTCCTCCATTGTTGCATAAATTCAGCCTCAAGGAAGGCTGTATTAACTTTATTTCTTTTGCTTATTGTCATTCCTGTGCCATGGGTATAATGGTACACAAATGCGAGGCATAAGTTGACCTAATCCTATCTGTGTTTGTTTTGTGCAAGAGATCGTGGATCTGTAAATCAATCATGAAGGTTCCCTCCCAATCACTTGTCAGCTGAGAATCACTAGTTCCTTGAATTTTAAAAAATGTGAAACTTGCATCTTTACAAAGGAACTTGAATTTTCAGCTTTGTAATAAATGCAAAATGTCTAGATACTAAATTATAGAAATCAATTATCTAAATACAGTAGAGCCTGTGTTTAGAAAGGAATTGGATTAATATTTATAAGGATACTCTGAGCTCAGAGTTCATGTTATGGCTCCATGCAAGCTTGCAAGGATCTAAGAGCTTATTCAAACCTGATTTATGTCTCTTCGTATTACTGGAACAGTATATGCCTACCAGTTCTCTAATGCAGATATCATCTTGCCTTATATTTTTTCTATTTTAATGTGCATTACATTGTAAGCAGAGACGGCAAAATAAAACACTTTTCGACACTTTCTTTTATTAATAATTTTTACTGCAAGCTAATTGTTACTATGTCTTAAGAGGTTAAGTAAAGTTAGTACATTGCAGCTCTTCAAGAGATTTGTGCACTTTGAACTGCAACCACACAGAATGGTTGTTTTCTTTTAAAAGAAAGTAATTTTGCACCAAAGATAGATTATATGGTGGCTACTTCTACAAATTGTCAGCAGTTCTGACCTCTTCATAATGTTCAATTTTGGAATATAAAATGTATAAATGTGAATTTTATACTCTCCATGCCAAAATTGAAAAGTTGTGTACTATTTAAATAGAAGTTAGTGGCATTGGGGGAATTTGGATGTGCTGGTACACTTAATTGCAGAAAATGACTGTGTAGGTAATGAGTGATTAAGAGTGTTGGAATATTGTTTAAAGTTGGGATGTTTTACTGTAGAGGGGTACAGGGGTATTTGCAGGGCCACATCTGGAGCACTGTATATAGTTTTGGTCAAGTTGTATGGGGGTGGAAAAATTGCTTTAGAAACAGTTCAGAGAAGGTTAATTCAACTCATTCCTGTAGTGATGGGCCTACCTCATGAAGGGTTGAACCAGCTCGACCTGTGTCAGTTGCAGTGTGGAATAAGGGGGGATTATTTTTGGAAGCATGATCTGGACGGGACTAGATGAGGTGGAAGAAGGATGTTCCCTCTTGTTTGGGGGAAACTGAAGCTAGCAAGTATAATTTTAAGAATAAGATGTTTGCCTTATTTTTTTTTAAGAGGTGGTGTGTTTGGAACAAGAAGGTAGTGAAGCCTGGATCTTTTATGGATGGTTAGATTCTGAGGAAAGAAAAGTTCAATGGTTTTTGTATGAAAATCAAACTTTCACCAAAGACTCAATTTAGTTGTAGATAATTATGAATTGTAGTAATTAAACTTGGCCTGCTGAAAATTTGGAAACTGCTGTCTAACATATTGACTTAGCTGCCACTGGTAGTGATTGGTGGATATATTATTGATGTGTAAAATTTTGGGCTATTCAGAAAATCTTTCTATTTCAATCTGATTACTGGACCCATTGTGAACTAATCTTCATCCAAGTGTGCATAAATTTGAGATACTATACTTGCATTTATCTAAAAATGTTTGGGCATGCTGTAAGCTGTAGTTGCGGATAGAAGCAGACTGAGCTGATCCAGTACATACACATTATGGTATTTATTTGAAAAAGTTTACAGCTAAGGATATTGCTTGATATGTCGAAGTTGTGACAACGCTGGCACTATATTTTCAATTAGTACAATTGATCCTGAACACAGTCCTTGACTACTTTGTGAAAAATAATTGCATTACTCAAGTCTAGCTATTAGAAATTCTAATCCTCAAAAGGTTGATTTTTAAAAATTAAATGGTACTAGTTGTTTTTCTTAAATGAACTGAACAAGTAGAATGTTTATGATGTAGGTTGGAGAAAAACTAACTTGGGTCAACCATGTTGAATATTGAAAACCAGTGCATGTGAATTTTGACTTGCCACTTCCTATACTAATGTAATTTTCTCTTTTCGGTTCTGCAGGCACCATTTGCTGTGACAAGTAAATAAAGAAATATGAACATGGCCCCTCGAAAAAGAAGTAGTCGGGGTCTTTCCTTCATATTCTGCTGCTTTCGAGGCAGTGACCACCCAGAAATCACATACAGACTGAGAAATGACAACAATTTTGCATTGCAGACAATGGAGCCGGCATTGCCCATGCCTCCAACTGAAGAACTGGATATCATGTTCACTGAACTTGTGGTATGTATGTAGTCTCCATAACCATTTAACATGCATCTTTGTTTTAAGATGCACATCAATGTGACTTAGGCCAGTTCCGGAGAATTGCTAATTGTGAAATCTTGTGCAAAGGAATAAAGATTTGCATAAAAGAGGAATAATTGTTTGACCAGAAATAAGTAGTGCATGTGCTTGTGTCATCCTCTTGTAGCAGTGAAGTTGCTTTGCCAAAATAGTAATCCTACCTGAGATGTTAAAATAGCTTCTTGACAGAGAGAAGTAAAAATTGAGGTCATGTTTAACCACCACCCTCTCTTCTTTCATCCCTTTTTATTGAATAAGACTTGTGCGCAAGTCACTTTGGCTCTTCTACTTGGGATGGGATGTGATGTGATGAGTGATAGTAAAGGAAGAAATGTTGGGGTGGGGGGGGGAAGGAGGAGAGCTGATCAGCTTGTATATCATCATGTATGAAATTTATACAAATACTATTTTGCACAAAATGCATTTTATTCTTTTGTGTATGAGTACCTCTGGCAATCCTAGTATTTGTTACCCATTTATTAATAAATATTCATTGTTGTGCCTCTTTCTCCTCCACCGCTGCCACCTCCATCTTTCCTTTTCTGTATCACAGCCATTGCCTTTCATTTTCTCCTCTGCTGCCTCCTCAGTCTTCTCTTTTCTCCTCCTCGCACCTTCTGCACTGATGACTCCCTCTATCTTCTGACTTCCTCCAATCCTGGAGAAGCAGACTCTGCCATGGGTGGTGTAGGTGGTGTTTGAGGTGCATATGGCTCTCTGGATTCTCATTCCACCGCTTGTGCTTGGCCTCCATTTGCTCCACTTGGTGATGCTCAAAGTGGTTGGTGCCTGTGGGAATGCTTTTCCAGTTTGTTTTCCAGGGGAATTGATTTCCATGTGTCAGTGGGGATGTTAATTTGTTTCAGGAGGCTTTCAGGGTATTCTTGTGGCATTTCTGTGCCTCCCCAATGATTGCTTACCTTTGCAGAGCTTGGATTAGAGCACCCATCCTCCTGTTCTGACCCAAAAAAAGGTTCTGTGTTGGTTGGTAAGGCCTTTTTTTTCCGTGTTGCATTTTTTCAGCGGTCTATTTGGGAATTTAGAATAATGAGAATAGAGCTTAAGGCATTGAATGTTCCTCCTGCAGAATGTGGAAGGCAAGGTTCACGTCTGGTGTCCCTGCTGATATCATTTGTGGAAAGTGCACCCAACTCCAGCTCTTCAAAAACCGCGTTAGGGAACTGGAGCTGGATGGATTTTGCATCATTCGGGAGGTGGAGAGGAGTATTGAGAGGAGTTACAGAGACATGGTTACTCGACAGCCATGTGAAGAAGGTAGATGGGTGACCGTCAGGGGACGGAAAGGGAACCAGTAGGCAGTGCAGGGATCCCCTGTGGCCGTTCCCCTCAATAACAACTATACTGTTATGGATACTGTTGGGGGTGAGGGCGGTGGAATGACTTATCTGGGGTAAGCAATGGGGCACAGGTCTCTGGCACAGAGTCTGTACCCGTTGCTCAGAAGGGAAGGGGGCAGAGGAACAGAACTTTAATCATTCTGGACTCCATAGTTAGGGAGAAACCGATTTTGTGGGAATGAGAGTGACTCCCGATTGATGTTGCCTCCCAGGTGCTGCTAGGGTTTGTGTTGTCCTGGATCGGGTCCTTGGGACCCTTTAGGGGGAGGGAGAACGGGAGCAACCCAAGTAGTGGTCCACATAGGCACCAACAGCCTAGGTAGAAAGAAAGATGGGGATCTAAGGCAGAAATTCAGGGAGATAGGATGGAAGCTTAGAGCTAGCAGAAAGAATTGTTATCTCTGATTTGTAGCCTGTGCCATGTGCTGGAGAAGTGAGGATTAGTGACCAGGCAGAGTTGAACACGTGGCTGCAGGTATGGTGCAGGATTCTTGCATAATTGGAGCTCAATCTGGGGAAGTTAAAAATCACACACCACCAGGTTATAGTCCAACAGGTTTAATTGGAAGCACTAAGTGGAGGGAATCTGGGGAAGGTAGGACCACTACAAACAGGATGGTCTTCACCTGAACCAGACGGTTACCAATATCCTGGGGGGAAATTTGCTAATGCTTTTCGGGTGGAGGGTGGGCTTTAAACTAATACTGAAGGGAGATGGGAACCTGAATTGTAGTTTGTGTACAGGAGGTTGAGGATAGTCAGGTCAGGGATAGGTTTACAACGTCGTGAGAGGGCACTGACAACCAGGATGTTGATTTGAAATGTGTGTACTTCAAAGCCAGCAGCATCTGGAATAAGATGGGTGAATTTGCAGTTTATACTTGGGATTTCGATGTTGTGGCCATTTCAGAGACATGGCTTGAGGAGGGACAGGAATGGTTGTTTAGATCAGAGTGGTGCTGGAAAAGCACAGGAGGTCAGGCAGCATCTGAGGAGCAGGAAAATTGACGTTTCGGGCAAAAGCCATTCATCCGGAATAGAGGAAGGAAGCCTCCAGGGTGGAGAGATAAATGGGGGGTGTGGGGCTGGGGAGAAGGAAGCAAAGAGTACAATGAGTGAATGGGGGTGGGGAGGGAGGTGATAGGTCAGAGGAGAGGGTGGGGCGGATAGGTAGGAAGGGAGATTGGCAGGTAGGATAGGTCATGAGGACAGTGCTGGGCTGAAGGTTGGAACTGGGGTAAGGTGGGGGGAGGGGAAATGAGGAAACTGGTGAAGTCCACATTGATGCCTTGGGGTTGAAGTGTTCTGAGGTGGAAGATGAGGCGTTCTTCCTCCGAGCGTCGGGTAGTGAGGGAGCAGTGGTGGAGGAGGCCCAGGACCTGCATGTCCTCAGCAGAGTGGGTGGGGGAGTTGAAATGTTGGACCTTGGGGTAGTGGGGTGTACTTTGGTTGTGGGTAAGGTGTTGAAAAAGGTTATAGGAGATAGGATTTATAATCACGTGGAAAGGAATAATTTGATTAGGGATGGTTCAGTGTTTTGTGAAGTGTAGGTCACGTCTAACTAACCTTATTGAGTTCTTTGAAGGTGACAACAGGTGGATGAAGGTGAAGTGGCTGATGTGGTGTATATGGACTTCAGTAAGGCGTTTGCTAAGGTTCAGCATGTAGGCTATTGCACAAAATAAAGTTTTCGGATTGAAGGTGATTTCGTGAATTGGATCAGAAAATGGCTAGCTAAAAGAAGACAGAAGGTGATGGCTGCTGGGAAAGTTTCATCCTGGAGCTCAGTGGTGTTCTGCAATGATCTGTTTTGGGGCCACTGCTGTTTGACTTTTTTATTTTCTAAATGACCTGGACGTGGGCGTGGAAGGATGGGTAGTAAATTTGTGGATGGCACTAAGGTAGGCAGAGTTGTGGATAGTGCTGAAGGATGTTGTGGGTTACTGAGTGACATAGGTAAGATGCAGAGCTGGGTGGAGCAGTGGCAAATGGAGTTTAATACGGAGAAGTTTGAGGTAGTTCAGTTTGGAAGGAGTAATAGGAATGCAGAGTACTGGGCGAATGGTAAAATTCTTGGCTGTGTAGATGAACAGAGATCTTGGTGCCAGGTACATAAGTCCCTGAAAGTTGCTACCTTTCCCTTCACTTTTATTGGATTTGTCACGGAGTGGAAATAATGTCCATTGTGCCTCTTTGACAAGCAGAAGCCATTTTGGGGAGGGGCTGTTCAGCCATTAAAAGGAGATGGATTGAGGAAGATTCTCACGTCGATCTTTCCCATGGCAGGCAGTGGGGGAATCCTTCTGTACTTTCCACAGTTGTACCTATCTCCTTTCTGAGATCTCCCAGCATGCTTTATTCCTTCAAGACAAGGACGATGGCTGTGGATTTGTCAAATTTGTTTTGAGCTGTCAGATGGCTTTGTTTGACTTTACAATGGGTTGGCTATGCACTGAGATGATGGCAGGTACTGTGGCATGATGATGTCGAGAGCGCTTACATTGAAGGCTGCATCTTGATTGAGGAGGTCCTCTAAGTGCTGTCTCTAGCAGACGTTGATTGTCTATTGGTTTTTACTGAGGCACTCTGTTTTGGTTCTTAGTGGAGTGAGTCTCCAGGGTTCTCAGTCTGTAAATAATTTTGTACTGAAGTTATTCACTTCATGGCTATTGACGAGTGTCATGCTCTTTTTGTACCCACCATTTATTTGTTTCTTTATTGCACCTCGTCCTTTAGTTGCCTATAGATTTGTTTATTCTCATTTGAATTTTGGTGTAGCTACTGGTTCATGAACACATCCTGCGTGTGTTGTGGGAGATCCTGAATCTCTTGATCATTCTTGTTGAATTGATCTTGGTGGTTTATGGTTGAGATGCTGAGCATCTCTGTACCATTGCTCGCTGTGGTGGCGTTTGGAGGGGACCAGTTGCTGTGGGCACTTTAAGAATCTGGCACATTGGTCTTCAGGATAGTTGAGGCACCACCTGAATATGTCTACCTTCTCAGGATCTTTTAAGTCCAGCATGAGTGAGTCATCTGTGGCAGAATTTTCCTCGCTGACATGTTAGAATGCGGTGACAACGTCTTGCCACAGAGGTAAAATTCAAGTGTCAATTGTCCATTGTCATTATCCATAACATTAGGTAGAACCTACAAACAAGTAACCTACAAACAAGTTACCTACAAACCAGTTTGGGGCAGCACGGTGGCACAGTGGTTAGCACTGCTGCCTCACGTTGCCAGAGACCCGGGTTCAATTCCCGCTGCAGGCGACTGTGTCTGTGTGGAGTTTGCACATTCCCCCTGTGTCTCCGGGTGTTTTGGTTTCCTCCCACAGTCCAAAAATGTGCAGGTTAGGTGAATTGGCCGTGCTAAAATTGCCCGTAGTGTCAGATGAAGGGATAAATGTAGGGGAATGGGTTTGGGTGGGTTGCGCTTCTGCGGGTCGGTGTGGACCTGTTGGGCCGAAGGGCCTGTTTTCACATTGTAAGTAATCTAATCTAAGTTCCTTTTATGTACAATGGGATATGAGGAGATAAAAACTGAAAGGAAGAAGTGGGTGAGAGAGTTGATAGGAGATGGAGTGCTGATCAACTTGTATACAGACTTTAGAGTCATAGAGTCACAGTGATGTACAGCATGGAAACAGACCCTTCGATCCAACCCGTCCATGCCAACCAGATATCCCAACCCAATCTAGTCCCACCTGCCAGCACTCAGCCCATATCCCTCCAAACCCTTCCTATTCATATACCCATCCAGATGCCTTTTAAATGTTGCAGTTGTACTAGCCTCCACCACTTCCTCTGGCAGCTTATTCCATACATGTACCAACTTCTGAGTGAAAAAGTTGCCCCTTTAGGGCTCTTTTATATCTTTACCTTCTCTCTCTCTAAACCTATGCCCTCTAGTTCTGGACTCCCCCACATCAGGGAAGTGACTTTGTCTATTTATCCTATCCATGCCCCCCATGATTTTATAAACTTCTATAAGGTCACCCCTCAGCCTCTGACGCTGCAGGGAAAACAGCCCTAGCCTATTCAACCTCTCTCTATAGCTCAAATCCTCCAACCCTGGCAACATTCTTGTAAATCTTTTCTGAACCCTTCCAAGTTTTATAACATTTTTGCTGTAATTAAGCAATTTAGGGGAACACTGATCTAGCCACATGTGAATTTCTTGAGAGAATGTAAGGTTCTTCACAGACTGATTAAATGATATATTTTGCAGTTCCCATAAGATGCATTTTAGAGTGAGCATTCTTGATATGTAAACAATTGACTAACAAACAGATCACTGATGGGTTGACTGATTTTTCTTTTATTCAATGAAGCGAAGTTCTACTTTTAAAGAAATGGTGAACGTTCTGTTGATCCTGAAAGTGCACCTACTAAATTGGACTTAATTCAAAGCACCAATTGCTAAGCAGAGGGAGGTTTTTGATAGAATGTAGAACCTCAAGTTTGACTACCTATTTTCAGTTGGGCTTATAAAAGTTATTGTCAAATTTGTATTGATGCACAGCATTATCATTCTGGTAGTACTGTTAATTCATGAAAATTCTATTATTGTAGCTTCCATACTTACAGGTATTCCATCTAAGGAATGCTATTTCGAGTCTGTGCTGAATTGATTGTTCCGATTGTGTGGAATTTTTTCAACAGCAAGAAATTGTGAAAGAATGCCATATAAGTTGGGGTACCTAGGGAGTTTGAAAATGAATAACTTGCATTTGAGAATGTTGTAAACCCTAATTTAATAGCAAAAGAGGGGAGAAAATCCCTTTGCTCAATTGCTGTCCATTGTCTAATTCTCAGGCAGTTTGCTGCTGTGATATCAAAAGTACATTTTTTTTTTTAAAAAAGTGCTCTATAGCACAGAAATGTTTCATAACTGTTATTTTCAGTTTATACTTCTGATTTATAAATCCATCTGACATTATTGAAGGCTGTATGTGACCTTGTTACATTGTGTGGGAAGTCTGCATTGATATTTTGAGTTAATTACCAACGATCCATGCAAATGCACACACTTATTCTTGCAGTTATACCTGCATACATATATGGGCAATTACTCATATTATGAGTATGCGAATTGGAAAAAAAAACCCTTTTATATTACTAAATCCTATGAAAGTTTAAAAATAAACTGACCTCATAGAAGTCCAAATGCAGCATCTTGGAAGTATACAATTCATTTCTCTTATGTAGAGATGTCCAGCAAATTCCTTTTAGATACAATTGCATGTGTTATGTTGACCTTGTCAGCTGTTTTAGTGTAAGAGAATTATGTACACTTAAGTAATTCGTCAATAATGCAAGGATTTCTAAATGGTTTATGAATGGCATTTATTAATGTTTAAAATACATAAAGAGCATTTAAGAAAAATCCTGGTTCACCTGTCACAGTCAGTTAAATCTTGTGTTTTCTGTTTCTTTTTACGCAATCATTAGTCTGTGGGAAGGTATTTAAGTTTGGGTTTAATTCTCCAGTCCATGTGAGCGCACATTATTTGACAGTATATAACTTGAGTGTATGAGTTTCATTTTGTCTAAAACAACATGTCAGAGTCAGTAGAGGCACGGTAGGGTGAGTGACCACCACCTTTGTTGTGAAATCCTGATTTAGAGGTTAAGGTATCAGTTAAGTTGGAATTGGAGCATTGTGTCAGTGAGGTGCCATTGCTGAAGTATAAGGGAGATCATCCTCCATACTCTGAGTACAGCTGTATAAATAATTAGTATGAAGCTAATGTATTTTGCATCAATGCAACTGTTTTATTTAATTACATCTTTCAAAGTACCTGAGATTAGTGCCATAATGAATTTTCGTAGTATTTTTGAAGACATTCCAATCACTTTTTTTCTGCACTCGTGCGATAGCTATCAATTTATGATGGGCTAAAGTTCCGAAAAGTTGGCATTTCGGAATGCTTGAAGCATTGACTCTCCTGTTCCTCGGATACTGCCTGACTGGCTGTGCTTTCTCAGCACCACGCTTTTTGGTTCTGAGCTCCAGATCTGCAGTCCTCATTTTCTCCTAAATGTTCTTAAAAGCCTATTAGATTACTTTGGGAAAAGAGCTGGATATTGGCAATAGTCTTGGATTGTTTCAGCACAGAGCTAGCACAGAAATGATAGGCTGAATGACCTAGTTTTCTGCAAACCTTGTTTAAATATTCTTAATGTTTGTCAAATCTGTTAAATTAACTGCAGTAAGAATCTTTACCAGGACATTATGGTATATTTTAATGTATAACCATGCAATGTATAGTAATACTTTTTAATTGCCTTCTCTTGTGGAAAACCTAAAGTAACTACTCTCTTTTAGGTAATTTTAATAAAAAATTTCTCCAGGTGTTTGAAGAGTGATTATTTGCAGAGATGTCTTCACATTGAATATACCCTCCATTGTGTTGTGCATCACTAACAGTGTGCTGAATGAGTCATTGGGGATGTCGTAACACAAAACTGGGCAATCGTGAGATGCTCTGGACTATCAGCAGAAATGTATTCAACCACCATCTGTAACTTCATGACCCAGTTTATTCTCCATTCTATCATTACCATCAAGCCATGAAATCAACGTTGGTTCAGGTGAAGAGTGCCAGAAACAGCACCCAAAACATTCACCAAAAATGAGGTGTCAGGCTCCGGTCTACTAGCATGCTAAACAGCATAAGCAGCAAATGATAGAGCTAAGCAATTCAATGATTGGCTGATAAGATCAAAACTCTGCAGTTCAATCACATCCAGCTATAAATGGTGGTGGAACAGTTAAATAGCTCATGGTAGAGGAGGCTTCTCAAACATCCCAATCATTAATGGTGGGAACTGGAAAATCGGTTGGAAAAAAATAACAAGGCTAGAGCATTTGCAAGAATCTTCAGCCAGAAGGATGATGTGAATGATTCATCTTGGCCTCTGAAGCATTACATATGTCAGTTTTTAGCCAATTGGCTTCAAAATACGTGATAAAGAAACTGGAGGCATGGTTACAAGAGAAGCTATAGATCCTGATGACATTCTGGCAATTGTAGTGAAGATGTGTTCTTCAGTATCTGGTGTGCCCCTAGTTAAGCTGTTCCAATACTGCTGAAATTTGGCATTTACCTGAAACGTGGATACTTCCTGTGGTACGTTCTGTGCATTAAAAAGCAGGACAAAATCCTACCTGGCCAGTTAGTACCTCTGAGTCATACTGCTGGCCATCAGTAAAATGATGGAACCTGTCATTTTATAGTGCCATCAAGCAGCACTACTTATCAATAACCTGTGCACTTATGCTGAGTTTGTGTTCCACAGGACCATTCTGTTCCTACCGTGGGGACAGGATATTCATTATCGCCTGCAACATAAATTGGCTATGGATATCTTGATTTTAACAAATCCAACAAATTTTTTAAAATGTAGCTATTATGCACAAATATACAATTGACCAGCACGCTTCCAGTATTGTACGCCATACTGTAGTTTTCAAATCTGAAACCATGTGTTATGATCCCAACAGATGGTAGTATTTGATAAGTCATCCCATTGTGAAACATGACTTGACTGACCACTGTGGTCATAAAAAAGTCCTTTGGTAAAAATACCAAAGCAACCTTTTGTGAACATGTCAAAGGACCATCAAATTTTATTACACATGAAAGGAAGCGTAAACTATTTTACACTGTATGAAATCTATTTGAAATGATCTTTAGCACAAATATTAGAAATAAAGATTCAACCTCTTTTATCTTCAATAACAGCCTTACAGATACTCCAAACTCAGTAAAAGGTCACCACTTAAGTTCCTTATTCAGTTGGAATATTGGAATAGTTTCTGAAGCTTCCTTTTTGCCGACTTCTAAATAATTTGTGAGTAAGCAAATCTGTCTTCTGTTTTTGGTGGTTGGCTTCCTTTTCAGTCACTCTGCTTTTCCTCAGCCTTGATCTTTTATGTATTAAATTGAAGTATTTTTTCACTTGACCAAAGCTCTGTATGCTCCCCAATCTGGGTAGTTCGGTCTTTCTATGATGCTGGACTCATTGTGAGGCAACAAGTTTTTTTTTCTCTCTCCCACACATTTTTTAATAATACACTGAACTGTTCACGTGAGATTTTGAAGACCACATTTCAATACATATAAGTTCAATACATGCTGATTTCAAAAGTGAATGTAAAATGAATGTTTTCCCTTCTTAACCTGAGTAACCTTTTGGGCGGCACGGTGGCACAGTGGTTAGCACTGCTGCCTCACAGCGCCTGTAGACCCGGGTTCAATTCCCGACTCAGGCGACTGACTGTGTGGAGTTTGCACGTTCTCCCTGTGTCTGCGTGGGTTTCCTCCGGGTGCTCCGGTTTCCTCCCACAGTCACAAAGATGTGCGGGTCAGGTGAATTGGCCAAGCTAAATTGCCCGTAGTGTTAGGTAAGGGGTAAATGTAGGGGTATGGGTGGGTTGCGCTTCAGCGGGTCGGTGTGGACTTGTTGGGCCGAAGGGCCTGTTTCCACACTGTAAGTCTAATCTAATCTAATGTAGAAATATGAATTAAACATAGTGAATCCATACATTTGTTCTTCAAAGTCTCTAACATTGCTTAATGAGGGATCAAAAGGTTTAAAAAGGAGAAGTGTGAAGGCAGAATTGTTATTTTCCAATAATTAATCATTTAGATTTTAGATGAGTGATTAATTATATTTAATTGTGATTAGTTGTAAAGTGTTTTCTGTAAGGAAAGTAGCCATATTGCCCATGTCAAAAATATGTCATATTTCATTATTTAAGGAAAGATATCATTTTAATTTTGAGGCACTTTCAGAGAATGTTCACATAGAATGATACTTGGAAAGACGGATTGTCTTTGAACAAACACTAAATAGTTTGGGAATCTACTCACTGGTGTCTACAAGAATGAGAGCTCATTGAAGCATGTACTATTCTTTAGAGGCTTGACAAGGTAAATGTTCAGAAGATGTTTCCCCTCATGGGCATAGTCTCAGAATAAAGGGGTACCAATTTAAGACTGAGATGAGAAGGAGTTTCTTTGAAAGCTGAGAGCCTTTGGAACTACTTGCCACAGAGCTGTGGAAGCAAAAAACAGGTGTGTATTTAAGGCTGAGATAGGTAGATTGATTCTTGATTGTTGGGGGAATTCAGGGTTACGAGGTTGGACTGGAAAGTGGATGAGAGGAACATTTAGATCAGCCATGATCCTATTCATTGGTGGACCAGGCTTGAGGGGCCGAATGGCCTATTCCTGTTCCTATTTTGTATGGTCTTGTGGTCATGAGTTTGTGATTTGTTTTATGGCCCAGGCTAACGCAAACTTGAAATGTGAAAATGTTTTGAGGTAAATGGTTTTTATTCAAAGACACACCATTTTTTAAAAAATGGTTTAGTTTTGTCACAGTATATGTAACAGCTGTTTTTCCATGAGTTTTGTATAGATGTTTTGATATTTTAGGTATCAGTAGTTATTCTGAATTCACGCAAAATTCTTTCAAAGCCTGTATGATGTTTTGGAGAATATTTCATTTATGAGCTGGGACATTTGGGGTGATATTATCACTAGGGACATGACACTCCATTTTTGGAGTAAATAATGTTGTTCTGTTGGTGCCATCTATCTTTGGTAAGCTAAGAGATAATCCATTGCAAAAGAGATGCTCTTATAAAGCGATTTCCATGTCAAAGAATTGATTGGGACCAGTCGGATGTGATGCTAAGACGAAATTTGTTTCTTTGGAAGTAATCTTGAATTGGGCAAACACTAATTAGTCAGTCCAAGATTGACTGTGAATTGTTTACACATTAATAAGCTAATTAGAATTGAAGACATCTGATTTTGTACGGGTGTTAAGGGGCTTGCAAGGATTAATAAACTGTGATTCTTCGTGTTTCGGTTCACAAGGAGAGGAGCAGCAGTATTCCTTCAGTCAAGAGAAGTGTGCTCAATTGACCTGTCATTGAATCATGTTATTTTACAGCACGGAAGGAAAAGCTACAGCCCATTGTGCTGTCAATCAAACATCTATCCATTCTAATTCCATTTGTCAGCACTTGACCTGTCGACTTGTATAGTATAGCATTTCAAATGCTCATCTAAATTTCTTAAATGCCTTGAGTGCTCCTTGCATTTACCACCCTTTTTAGGCCATGAATGCTAGATTTAAAAAAAAATCACCCTCTGGATGAACCTTTTCTCACTCATCTTTTCTAAACCTCCACTTAACTTAAATCTATGGCCCGTTATTATCGAACTTCCTAATAAAACGAAAAGTTTCTCCCTATATGCTCCTCGTAACTTTGTACATCCGAATTAGGTCTCCCCCTCAGCCTTCTATAAAACAACTGTGGATGTTGGTGATCTGAAACAAAAACAAATTATTGCTGGAAAAACTCAGTGGGTCTGGCAGCATCTAGGAAGACAGCAAAGTTAACATTTCATGCTCAGGGACTGTCCATCAGAACCTCCCTCAGCCTTCTCTGCTGGAAGAAAACAACCTGAGTCTACCTAGTCTCTCTTCATAACTGAATTACTCCAGCCCCCGCAACATCCTGGTGAATCTCTGCACCCCATCTAGTGAAGTTCTGAAGCAGGGTCACCAGACCCAAAACATTAACTTTGTTTTCTTTCCATAGATGCTGCCAAATCTACTGAATTTTTTCAGCAATTTCTGATTTTGTTTTGCACTCTTCCTTTAGTGTGGTGGGCAGAACTGCACACAGTACTGCAGTTGTGGCCGAGCTAATGTTTTCTTACTCTTACATTCAATGGCTAATAAAGGCAAGTATTCTAAATGCCCTTCATCTTACCTACTTGCCTTGCTGTATTCTGGAATAAATGCCAAGGTCAGTCTGCTTTGTATTTCCTAGGGTCCTACCATTCAACGTGTGTTCCGTTACTGTGTTAGTCTTCCCAGAATGCATCACCTCACATTTTTCAAGATTAAATTCCATTTGCCACTGCTCAGCCTATCAATGTTATCCTGTATTCTAAGGCTTTTTTTGCCTATTTACCTAGCTACAAATTTTCATGTCCTCTCCAAACTTAATGATCATATATCCTCCATTTAAATCTAAATCATTAATGTTCACAAAAAACAACTAGGGGCATCACTGAACTCTAAGCTTGACACTGGATACAGGCTTGCCTCTTCAACCACCACTTCCCTTTAGCCACTTAGCCAACTTTCGATTCACTTTGCCAAATTGCCTTGGATCCTATGGGCTTTTGCTGCTTAACCATTGTGCCATGAAAAATCTTGTCAAAAGCCTTAGTGAAGTTCATCTAGATCACATCAACTGCACTACCCTCATGTACGCACCTTATCACCTCTTTGAATTAATTTTTCAGTCAAATTTATTAGATGTGTTGTCCACTGATCTGTGTGAAGTGATATTTCAAAATGGATCGAGACTTAAACAAAGTACCATTCTTTTTTATACTTGGAATTTTAAGTTCTATTATATTGTGAAATTTCTGATAATTTATTGGTACCTGGAATAGGACCTATAACTAATCAGGAGTTCTAAGCTTTTAGGTTATAGAGATTTGGCTGAGTCTGAGGGTGTCAATCATTGTAATTGCTTTAGTGAACCCTAAAATCTTGCACTTCCATGTAGAGTGAAGGATCCCATTGAAAAGCTACGTCAAATGCAATAGGCAATATGTCCTCATTTGTTGTGGTTTTATTATATAAATGCTTCTTGGCATAAGTTCATATCACTTTAAAATGCTCCCTAGTTATACTGTTATCTGATTTTGAATATCTTGCTGACGTCTACTGCTCCTTACTCATTACTTTAATCAAATTTAACCCTATCTATTGAGTGTGGATTATTTACTTCAGATAAACAGTCTTTGTCTATCATTGTGGAGATCCCAGAGTTGGACTGGGGTGGACAAGGTCAAAAATCAAACACCAGATTATAGTCCAATAGGTTTATTTGAAATTGCAAGCTTTCAGACCTTGCAATTTCCATAGGCGTGGTATGATAGGGAGTTATAATTCAGTATTTATAAGCAGAAAATTAACAACTTTAAAACTAGCTGCCCTAGTTGAATCCTTTTAATCATTTAAAAGGTAGACTGCTTATTAAAACACACAATCCAGATGCCTTTCAAGTCTTTGCCTCTAGATAAAGGTCAAAAAACCAGACTTCACCTTAAAACATAAATCTGAAGCAGGACCTCATACCTAAAGTGCATTGTCTGAGTTATCACCCCTTGTACATTGATAAAATCTTTAATTATCTAGGGACAAAGACGAAAGGAATCTGGATTTTGCATTTTCATCAACAGTTTACCTTCTCACTGATTAAAAGATTCAACAAGGCAGCTAGTTTTAAAGTTAACTTTTCGTTTATAAATAACTATATCTTCTACCTCTGTAATATACTGAGCCTGAGGAAAGAGCAGAACTCTGAGAGCTTGCAATTTCAAATAAACCTGTTGGACTATCATCTAATGTCATTTTGATTTTTGACTTGGGTAACTAGGGAGAGCCAAAGACAGCCTATGTGTGGAGCCTCAGCAGATGGGGAAGATACTAACCAAGTATTTTGCATCAGTGTTTTACTGTGGAGAACATAGAACATAGAACAGTACAGCACAGAACAGGCCCTTCAGCCCACTATGTTGTGCCGGTCATCATGTATGCACCGTCAAATTTCTGTGACCATATGCATGTCCAGCAGTCTCTTAAATGTCCCCAATGACCTTGCTTCCACAACTGCTAGCAACGCATTCCATGCTCTCTCAACTCTGTGTAAAGAACCCGCCTCTGATATTCCCTCTATACTTTCCTCCAACCAGCTTAAAACTATGACCCCTCGTGTTAGCCATTTCTACCGTGGGAAATAGTCTCTGGCTATCGACTCTACCTATGTGTCTCATTATCTTGTATACCTCAATTAGGTCCCCTCTTCTCCTCCTTTTCTCTAATGAAAAACGTCTGAGCTCAGTCAACCTCTCTTCATAAGATGAGCCCTCCAATCTAGACAGCATCCTGGTAAACCTCCTCTGAATCCTCTCCAAAGCATCCACATTTTTCCTATAATAGGGCGACCAGAATACTGGACGCAGTATTCCAAGTGCGGTCCAACCAAAGTTTTATAGAGCTGCAACAAGATCTCACGACTCTTAAACTAAATCCCCCTGTTAATGAAAGCCAGAACACCATATGCTTTCTTAACAACCCTGTCCACTTGGGTGGTCATTTTAAGGGATCTATGTACCTGCACACCAAGATCCCTCTGTTCCTCCACACTGCCAAGAATCCTATCCTTAATCCTGTATTTAGCTTTCAAATTCGACCTTCCAAAATGCATCACCTCGCATTTATCCAGGTTGAACTCCATCTGTCACCTCTCAGCCCATCTCTGCATCCTATCAATGTCTCGCTGCAGCCTACAAGAGCCCTCTATACTGTCAACGACACCTCCAACCTTTGTGTCATCTGCAAACTTGCTGACCCATCCTTCAATCCCCTCCTCCAAGTCATTAATAAAAATTACAAACAGTAGAGGCCTAAGGGCAGAGCCCTGTGGAACACCACTCACCACTGACTTCCAGGCAGAATATAACATGGAAGAGAGAATGTGGGGGAAATAGATGGTGATATCTTCAAAAATGTCCATATTACAGAGGAGGTGGTGGTGGATGTCTTGAAATGCATAAAAGTGGATAAAATCCCCAGGACCTGATCAGGTCTCTTCTAAATTCTGGGAAGCTAAGAAAGTGATCGCTGGGCCCCTTATTGAGATATTTGTATCATCGATAGTCACAGAAGATTGGAGGTTGGCTAATGTGGTGACACTGTTAAGAAAGCTGATGAGAAAAGCCAGGGAATTATAGACTCGTGAGCCTGACGCCGGTGGTTGGTAAATTGTTGGAGGGAATCTTAAGGGACAGGATTTACATGTATTTGGGAAGACGACAAGGACTGATTAGGGCTAGTCAGCATGGCTTTGTATGTGGAAAATCGTTTCACGAACTTGATTGAATTTTTTGAGGAAGTAACAGAGGATTGATAGCAGAACGGGTGATCTGATCTAAATGGACTTCAGTAAGGCATTCAACAAGGTTCCTCATAGGAGACTGGTTAGCAAGATTAGATCTCATGGAATATAGAGAGAACTAGCCATTTGGATACAGAACTGGCTTGAAGATAGAAGACAGGGTGGTGGTGGTGGAGGATTGCTTTTCAGACTGGAGGCCTATGACCAGGGGTGTGCCACAAGGATCGGTGCTGCGTCCACTGCTTTTCATCATTTATATAAATTATTTGGATGTGAATGTGAATGTGAACATAGGAGGTATAATTAGTAAGTTTGCAGATGACATCCAAGTTGGATGTGGAGTGGACACCGAAGAAAGTTACCTCAGTGCAATGGGCTGAGGAGTGGCAGATAGAGTTTAATTTAGATAAATGCGAGGTGCTGAATTTTAGAAAAGCAAATCAGAGTAGGACTTAATGGTAAGGTCCTAGGGAGTGTTGCTGAATGAAGAGACCTTGGAATGCAGATTCATAGTTCCTTGAAAGTGGAGTCGCTGGTGGATAGGGTAGTGAAGGAGGTGTTTGATAAGCTTTCATTTATTAGTCAGAGTATTGAGTACAGGAGTTGGGAGGTCATGTTGCAGCTATACAGGACATTGGTTAGGCCACTTTTGAAATCTTGTAAGCAATTCTGGTCTATTTCCTATTGGAAGGATGTTGTGAAACTTGAAAGGGTTCTGAAAAGATTTACAAAGATGTTGCCAGGGTTGGTGGTTTTGAGCTATAGGGTGAGGCTGAATAGACTGGGTCTGTTTTTCCTGGACTACTGGAGGCAGATGGGTTATCTTTTATAGAGGTTAATAAAATCATGAAGGGCATGGATAGGGGTGACGGAGTCCAGTACCAGAGGGCATAGGTTTACGGTAAGAGGGGAAAGATATAAAAGGGACCTAAGGGGCAACATTTTCATGCGGAGGGTAGTGTGTGTACGGAATGAACTGCCAGAGGAAGGGGTGGATGCTGGTACAATTGCAACATTTAAAAGGCATCTGGAAGGGTGTATGAATAGGAAAGGTTTAGAGGGATATGGGCCGGGTACTGGCAGGTGGGACTAGATTGGGTTAGGATATCTGGTCGGTGTGGATGAGTCGGACTAAAGGGTTTGTTTCCAAGCTGTACATCTGACTCTATGACATAGTCTATTCTTGAACTAATAAACTGCATTATACTGCAGCTTTGAGCTGGTCACTGCAGTATTCCAGACAGTGTAGCTCATTTACATGTCTTACTTGGACTGACTTGAAGATGCTATGGTCATTCTAACAGATGAGCCAATCAAGGGATTTTTCAATGTGTAATTTCAGTTGCATCACACTGTAAACATTTGCTATAAATTCTGTGTCTTACAGTTGTGTCCTCTACAACCACCTGATGAAGGAGCGTCGCTCCGAAAGCTCGTGCTTCCAGTTAAACCTGTTGGACTATAACCTGGTGTTGTGATTTTTAACTTTTTACTTGGAGTGATAGTTGATTGCTCAGGCAGAGAATTCTGACCATGACTAGTTATACAAATTCAGAGATTTTCTTTGGAGTTAAAAAAAAAATCTCCTGGCAACTTGGATGGAAGCTTCTGTATATTTAAAACGTTTAACCTCAGAACATATGCACAGGAGAGTTTAAATCCAGTTTATGGAATTAGCATTAAATTTTTTATTTTTACAGTTGTGATATAATTCTGGAGTTATGACCAGACATATAAGAACTGCTTTGTTTTCTGGCAGTCCTGAAGTTGTGATCCTGTTTTTCTCTACACTGTCAACTTGACTTCAATGTCTCTCAGCATATGTTGAGGCTCACAGTTGCAAGTAAGGACAAATTGAAGTTGTTTAGAACTCAAACATAGCATAGCAAACTTTTTATGAAGTGACATCTGTAGGACCAGGAGTTGGCCAGTTGATCAAATATTCTAGTTGATCAAGAGACCCATTTAGTCAATGTAAAATAAAAACACACACTAAGTAATAGAAACATATTGAGGAGTACATGCATCCATGTTTTTTACAGCATACACCACTTCAATAAAACTTTAGAGCCTCCCCCCGCCCCCCCCCCACCCAAACACCCTTAGCTGACTGCTTGGACATTGCAATAGATTGTGGTAATTGAATTTCTCCTCAATCAAATGTTAATATTTTATGTAGCCATTTGATTGTACAATAATATATTTACGTTGAGGTAAATTTAACTATAATAATTGGACAGAATAATACAGTAAACATCATGGTATTTGAGGTATTGCAGTAATCTGTATGTTGTAACAGATTTTCCAGTTACCCAGATGACCAATCCACTGCCTTACCTGTATTTAGTTTTAAACAAAAGATCTATTAGCCAGGTTTCTTAATGTACTTATCGATCTATTATCAAAGAAATCTTTCAATAAAGGTGCAATATTTGGGTTAAAATTCACAATACAGATATTTATTTGCTTATCCTTTTAAATGCCCTTAACATACTGCACACAGGAAAAGACAAAATAGTATATTTTTCTGCAGAAGTTGGCGTTCTGAAGTAAAACACTTTGCTGAGGGTTAATCTTGAAGGCATAAGGATAGAGTGCAGGCTGCTCTATTGCTGTTGCTGTAATGTTCTAGAAAGCGTGGTCAAGTCACTGATCACGCACGGTTGTTTTTGAAACATTGCAGACACAACGTGTTCACTGCTTAATATTGCAATCACACTTTAAAAGAACCTTTTTACCATAAATGGCACATTTGAGGGAAATAAAAAGTAAGTTGAGGTCGTGAGTTGGTTCATTGATAAGTTCCATTTCCAAATCTTGGTGCACAACGGTATGATCATGTCTAGCATTTTAGTTAGCCAGTCAAATTGCTAGGAACTAAGAATAAATCGGTATGTGGATGAAAAATGTGATGATGGTATTTTAGGAGACCAATCATTCCCTAAGGGACTTACTGGAAAACTAATTAAGGATAATAACATTATTCTTGGAAGATTCCTATAAATGACCACTATTGGTATTTTGGTGTGTAGAATGATGAAGTGTCAGTGTCTAGCCTGACATAATTGACCATCATATTGCCGGGAGTTTAAAACTAAATCGATATGTGCTACCTAGTGTCAGATGTGAAAATCATATTTTTGGAGTTCAGTCGCTAAAATAATTAGGTTCCACATTGGCATTTCTACATGACTAATTAAAGATAATGATGTTATTGCTAAAGTATTTCTGTAAATTACAACTTTGCGACATTCAGAATGAAATTAGTTCAACTAACATGGTTACTCCTGCACCACCTCTGTGGCTAAGATGTTAGAAATGAAGTTTAACTCCTGTATGTTTAGTAGCTTAACTGCAGAATGAAACGCATAAGAAAGTAACTGAAAATCCATTTGTCGTTCCAAATATTGTTAACTTGAAAGTAGGCGGTGAATTAAGGTGAGAGGGAAAGATTTAAAAAGCACCTGAGGGATAACATTTTCATGCAGAGGGCAGTGTTTTTATGCGAAGAGCTACCAGAAGAAGTGGTGTAAGTGGTGGGTACAATTATAATATTTAAAAGGCCTCTGGACAGGAATATGAATAAGAAGGGTTTAAGAGGGTTATGGGCCAGTGGGATTATGTTAGATTGGGATGTCTGGTTGGTGCATATTAGGGTCTGTTTCCATGCTATATGACTCTATTGGGTGCCCTAAAATTTCAAATTGAATGGAGGTGTTCACAAGAAGTAGTTGCCCAGTTTTCACGTGGTGTCCCCAGTATTGTATTTAGTGTGGTCTCTCCTACATTGGGGAAGAGCAAATGAAATCTAAGTGATCGCTTTATGGAACATCCATATTCAAAACATGGACCGTCTGCTCCCAATCACCTCTCCTCTCTAAATTCTTCACCATATGCCCACAGACCGCTCTCCTCTGGCCTGTTGCAATATTTAAATGAAGCTCAGTGCAAGCTTGAGGAACAGCAGCTCATCTTTCAAACAGAACTTCACAGCCTTTTGGACACAACATTGCGATCAACAATTGTAGACTATAATCTCTGGCTCATAATTTTGACTGTGTGTCTCTCTGTCTGTGTGTGTGTGTGTGTCTTTCCTTTCCCTCATTTAATTTGCATTTATTTAGCAGCTATTTAGAATCCTGATATTCATGACTCTGCACACCTTTTGTTCTTGAATCATTATCATCCCTTTTGGTATTATACCTCAAAACCCTCTGTCTTCTATCGTCTTTTACCCTTTCACTTCATCACAGACTTTTCTTTTATTATTCTTCCCACCACTTCTCCTTACAAACCTAGGTTTACCCAGCTCTGGTGAAAGGCTATAGATCTTCAAAAGGTGCTGTCAGACTTGAACAATTCTAGCACTTTTATAAATTTTTCTTTATATATAAACTAGGTATCTTGGATCCACTGTCAATGCTCTCCCTCTAATTATGATCTAATAGGAAAGCAAAGCACACTCTGCATTAAATAGGAAGGTCCCAACTTTTTAAACCAAGGACAAGTCAGTTCTTTGGACTATTGACAGCTATTTAAAAAGTTTAAATTAACTTTTAACTTTTAGAAACCAAGCTACAGACTAACAAATCTTTTATATTCAGATACTGTATTTATTTAATGATTAATTAAGAGCCTTCAAAACTTCTCTTTGCAACTCTCCAAATACATGAGATTCAAAACAAGTCAAACCAGAAAGAAATGTGGGTGTAAATAGAAAACAAGTTGATCGGCCTAAAAGACTAGGGTTTGATGACTAACAACAGGACATGGCTAACTGACTATTTGTTATTAAAAACATTGGCAGCTTCATTGGCTAAAATGCATCTAAACTTACTTCTGAGCACTAGCAATCTTTATTACTAGCAATATTTGTGTAATTATCTTAGTGTCAACTTTGAAAATAGTACAGGTTGTTCTGCTGTAACACACATTTTGACAGCATGAATTGACTATAGTGCGATTGAAATGTGGATGTTGTTTGAATAACACAAACTTTCTACTGAATAGGTGTAGTGATTTTCTGTTCGCGATCGTCTACAGCATGATTTTCTTTATTGATTTTCCATAGCGTGATTTTCTATATCATGAAATTGCACAACGACCTGTATAAGAGGTGATAAAATAAATGAGATGAAAATACTAAAACATTTGGCAAGAAGTTTGACATAAACTGAAATTTAAATCAAGGGAAAACAAAACCAGTAATATACTCTTATAATTAATGTTGTAAATTATGTGGAACTCTGAATTTGGTTGCATAAATAAATTGATAGGTATGAAATTCCTTTAATATACTTGTCATAGCTATAAACAGCAATAGGCTGGCAGAATTAGTAAATATCCTGGTTGCATGAAAACAAATCCTTTTTATAAGTTTTTTTACTTGGGATTGCAAAAACAATGACATTTAAATGATGCTTTCTAAAACAGTTAATAAGTTACACCACATCAGCTATAAATTTAAGTAACAAATCACAACTGATACCAGTAATTGTGTTATACTTTCGTTAAACATTATAAAATCAACTTCAGTTGATACATAATTAATACAAATCCCCTTCACTACAACTTTTGCTGTTGTCTTCCTTGGTAAATACCATCAACGTACTCAAACATATATTAAGCAGTGCCTATGGATCTCCATTTTTTTATGTTTCTAGTTGATCCTACCGAGCTTCCAAAAATTCTTTGATTTACGAACATACCTTTTTAGAAGTTCATTATTTTCTTATTGTATTTTCTACCAGCATGACTTTGCACTCCATTTGTTTTCAATTCCTTTTCACTTCCCTGCTTGCTATATTCAGCATGATTCTTCCTTCTATTATCAAGATGACATTTGTCATGCACTCTCCTTTTCTTTTCCAGCTTTGTTTAATTATGTATTTCCATTATCATCCAGGGAATTCTAAACTGGATTGCACTTTTTTCCTCTTGTGGGAATGAAGTTAGACCGGACCCAAAACCACGCTCAAAGACAATTGTTGAATTGCATTTCTGCCTGGTTCTCTGACTCAAGTTTACTTCAGCCAGACCTGTCCTTCAGATTCTCTGAACATAGCTGAACAGATGTAGAATTCCAATTAAGTATTAAGTAGATAGTTCTTCGTCCTTCTCCATAACTAATGTAAACATGCTGTCCTTAGCTTTTCACCCACTGTGAAAGTACCACTTCATTCTGCAGGACTTAATCTAGCACAGCCTGTCTTTGTCTTCTCGTTGGACTGCAACCAAATGGATCAAAACGTTCTCCTGAACGCATACTACTGTGTTGTACATTTGAACAATATTTTCAGTACAAGGGCTTTATTGAAGTGAAGTTTCAGGTGTAGTTCGACAGTATGTGTGCGTGCCTCATATAAGAGGTCATAGCTATGGTAAACCAAAATAGTCATTTGTACATGATTGCATTTCAATTCAAACATCCCCTTGAACAAATAAGAAACGTGAATTATGTATGTTTTTAGTTACTCAAGTTACTAGCTATGCATAGTAAGATTCTCATGCCGTAGTCCTATCAGTCTGTGCATATGGTGTGTTATTGCCATTGGTTGTTTGTTTAGATGAAGGTGTTTTGCCAGGGAATGTCATTCTTGTGTCAGTTGTTGTTGCTGTGGTAGCTCATGTTTTACTTCTGTTAGTGGGTTGCTGTGTAAATCTGGATATTTTGGTTAATATGGATGTAAGTTAGCTCCCTGAGCTGGAAGGTTTGTTTTCAGATATTCCGTGACTAGATAACAACACAATCAGTGAGAGTCTCTGGTGAAGTGCTGATGGTATATCCCACTTTTTAATAAGTCTTGGATTCTTAAGGTGGGTGATGTTATTTCTGGTCCCTTTTTTTTTCAAGGGAAGGTAGATGGAATCTAAATTTGATGTGTTTTCTGTAGATGGTGTATTTACCTCTTCCCGATCAGCTGTCTGCAGCTGGGCTTATGTGCCTAAAGTCTTGACAATATAACTGGTGGTTCAGCTTTATGTACAATCAAGGTGACAACTCCGCCATGCAGGTCTCAGGGTTGCCACTTGGCCTGTCTTTTTTTGAGATTGTTGAATATATGTATCCTGATTTACTCTGACTCTGCAATGGCTTGGTTCATTTGTCTTGTTGAAATTAAGTTTGGCTTTCTAATTTTCATCTTGATTATCTCACTCGTACCTGTTATTTCTTCTGACTTTGTTTGCATATTTGTTATTGTAAGACTAGTTTGTGTGTTTTTATACTGGACTATAGCCCATACTTCAGTAGGTGTGCTTCTTTATTTGAGGATTTTCTTGTATACATCTGCACAGGATTTGTTTGATTCTCTTTTTGATTTCTTTGGTGCTTTTTACTGCTGCCTCAACTGTTCCATTTGACTGGGGTTAGTGTAATGTGTGATGTTGAATTTCCCAATCTTTCATAAAGAAACTGAATTCTTCAGTTGTAAACTGAAGGCCACTGTCACAATGACAATGTCATAATACTAAATGGCTGTGTGCTTTTAAGCATTCGCCAATAGCTGCAGCAGTTGACGTTGATGTTAACTGGTCTACCTGCCAGTGGTCTGACTTGTAGTCTACTATGACAAGATAATCGGTTCCTGCAATTGTGAAGAACTTACACTTCAACGATTCCAGTTTCAATCATGGTATATTTGGGAAGTCTTATGTCTTCAGCGGCTCTCTAGCTTGCTTAGCTTGGTGTTCAGTTCTTTTTTTTCCCTGAGGTTCTTTACACACTTAATGCAACTGCAACACACCAGCTTATGTGAACAAGTAAAATTTTATTATGCACAGAACAATACAAGCTTTGGAGAAACCCTGAACACTCTTTGCCACGGATGCAAAGCTTGTCCAGGGAAGCTTTGAGGCAACTCTTTTAAAATCGCATTGGTACTTTGAACAAACACTGGACTAGCTGAGTGTGATCATTGATTTTATTCATGTTTTGGCCAGTAGAGTGGATCTGAGCAAAAGAACCAGCCTCTGCCCACTGACAGGTGATGTGTAGCTAGTCAAGGAGACTCAGGTGGTGAAGAGAGGAGGGGGGCAGTCAGGCAGGATGTAGAAGGGGAGACAAAAACAAGTAGTCAGAGTCATAGAGATGTGCAGCACGGAAGCAGACCCTTTGGTCCAACCTGTCCATGCTGACCAGATATCCCAACTCAATCTAGTCCCACCTGCCAGCACCTGATCCATATCCTCCAAATCCTTCCTATTCATATACCCATCCAGATGCTTTTTAAATGCTGTAATTGTACCAACCTCCACCACTTCCTCTGGCAGCTCAATCCATGCATGTACCGCCTTCTGCATGAAAAAGTTGTCCTTTGTCTCTTATCTTTTCCTCTCACCCTAAACCTATGCCCTTTAGTTCTGGACTCCCCCACCTCAGGGAAAAGACTTTGTCTATTTATCCTATCCATGCCTCTCATGATTTTTATAGACCTCTATCAAGTCACCCGTCAGCCTCTGATGCCTCAGGGAAAACCTTATTCAGCCTTTCCCTATAGCTCAAATCCTCCAACCCTGGCAACATCCTTGTAAATCCAGTGGGGAATGGAGAGAGCCAGATGGATTTTAGTCAGGGAGGGAGAGAATTGGGTTGGTTGATAGGGTACATAGGTAGTGGAAAGGAAAAGATCGGTAGCTGCTAAGGGTTAGTTGGGGTTAGGACAGACAAGGGAGATGGGGCTGTTACAAGAAAAAGTGGTTATGGCAACAGTAAGCCAGTAAAAACATGGGCTAGCATAGTGGTTAGCACTTTGGCACTTTGTGCAAAAGATCAAGACTCAATTCCACTCTCTCTGGCAACTATCTGTTTGGAGTTTGCATGTTCTCCTGTGTTTTCATTGCTTTGCTCCAAGTGCTCAGTTTCCTCCCACAGAACAAAGGTGTGCAGGTCAGGTAGGTTGACCATGCTAAATCGCCCATGGTATCCAGGGATGTTGAGGTTAGGTAGGTTAGCCATGGTAAATGTGGGGTTGCAGGGATAGGATGAGATGTTCGGAGGGAGATAGCAGTGTTTTGAGGAAAGTGATTTGAGTTGGTTTGTGGGCAGGCTCAACTGTCTCTTCTTAGTATTGACAGAAATGTTCCTAAGCAAAGATGGGCGTAATGTCTTTGTTAGTAGCCCTGCTGCAAATGGCAGCAGTTAATATTGTTACATTAGGGTTGCTCGAAATGTCTCACTGAAGGGTGAATTCAATATTTACATCCTAGTAGTTCAGCATGGAGTTTCTATCACTATGAAGTTTAGTAACTCCTGTTTCTTGTTCCATGACCCAGTACCACTACATATCTCTGGCCATGAGTTGTTGTAATGGTTCACACTCCAATGACAAACTGGGGAAAGAATTTTGCCAAATACTCAATGAGTCCAACAAATCATTTTATATCCATATGGATTTTGCATCGTGGTAGCTACAGTGCTGCCAAAGCGCGCGCTCTTCAAGATCCATTAAAACCTTTTTGCTGTTGGTCAAAAATATAGGGATGTATTTTGGACATCTATAATTGTAATTTTTACTCATTCAGCATCAGATTCACTTGGTGAACTGTATCAAGCAGTAACTATAGATTTTGATTGTGGCCAGCAATGGCTTATTTTTCCATTGTGTCTGTAGCCATAAACTAGCAGATCATCCACTTTAGCTTCTAATGTAGGAAAATCACCATCTATCTCATGTAGGCGTTGATATTCTTCAGGGTAGTGGAAATGCCAAATGGTATGCACAACCATTTTATCTGTCAAAGGGTGTCCAGAATGTAGCTAGCTGCCATTCTTTCATCCAGTTTCACTTGCCAGTAATCTTTGCACCTATGGTGAAAAGTTTTGACTTGCAAATTGTAGTAAAGTGCCTTAAACGATTGGTATAGGGTAGTGAGATCTCTTCGGGGTTTTATTTAGAATATTTGAGTAAATGCATGTTCTTATCCATCTTTGTTTCCCTGTTACTGCACTGCTAACACATTCCATAGATATTGTCACGTTGGATTTACTCTCTTCCAACTGATTTGGAAGTCTCAAACTTCATTTTATTACAAGCAAGTTAGTAGTCATGTCCTCTTAGCATGAGTATCATGCCATCTTATAGCCTTTAACCTGATTTGCTAGGTCTTCATTTTTGAATTGATAGGTTGAGCCATTTTGTATAGATCTGTGAAAGTTGTTACATCATGTTATCTCACCAATTGACTTCACTGAACCAATCTGTTATATTGTGTATAGTGATTTGTCAGAATCTTCAGTGGCTGTCTGTCTTTCCTTTTTAATTATACGCTTAGGCAAAATTATTCAGCTTTTTATAGTCAGACAATTGCTTTCCTCACTCTTTTTTTTGCGTGATGTCACCTATAGTGAAGGTGATGCCTTTTAGAATCATAGATCTGTATAGGATGGAAACAGTTTGTCCATGCCAACCAGATATCTTAAATGAATCTAGTCCCATTTGCCAGCATTTGGCCTATATCCCTCTCAACCCTTCCTATTGATGTAACCACCCAGATGCCTTTTTAAATGTTGTAATCACACCAGCTTCCGATACTTCCTCTGGCAGATACATGCACCACTCTGAGAGAAAATGTTGCTCCTTAGGTCCCTTTTTAAATAGTTTTCCCCTCACCTTAAACCTATCCCTCTAATTTTGGACTCCTCCACCCTAGGGAAGAGACCTTAGCTATTCTCCCTATCCATGCCACTCATGATTTTACATTCCTCCTACAAGGTTAACCCCCCCCCCCCCACCGAGCCTCCAGAGCTCCTGAGAAAACAGGCACAGCCTATTCAGCCTCTCCCTATAGGTCACACCCTTCAACCCTGGCAACATGCTTGTAAATTTTTTTTCTGAACTCTTTCAAGTTTCACACATCCTTCCCATAGTAGGTAGACCAGAATTGCATGCAGTGTTAAAAAATGGCCTAACCATTCTCCTGTCCAGCCACGACATGACCTCCCAATTCATCTCCTCAATGCACTGACCAATAAATGCAAGCGCACCAAACACCGCCTTCACTGTCCTGTCTACTTGGGATTCCACTTTCAAGGAAGTGGTTAGCACTGCTGCCTCATAGTGCCAGCGACCCAGGTTCAATTCCCACCTCGGGCAACTGTCTGTGTGGAGTTTGTCCAGTTTCCTCCCACAGTCCAAAGATTTGCAGGTCAGGTGAATTGGCCATACTAAATTGCTCCATAGTGTTGGGTGCATTAGTTAGGGGTAAATAGAGGATGGGAGAATGGGTCTGGATAGTTACTGAGGTGAATCTCTGTGGACTTGTTGGGCCAAAAGGCCTGTTTCCATACTGTAGGGAATCTAATCAAGTAATGAACCTGCACTCCAAGGTCTCTTTGTTCAGCAGCACTACCCAGGACCTTACCGTTTTGTAGGTTTTTGGAAGCCAAGTTCACAAAGTTTTGTATTGATCAATGGATTTGTTTTTAAATTTGTCATGTGGGACTGAAAGCATGACTTCAAAGGTTTTTTGAGGGAGATTAGGGTGGAATTTATTTTGAAAACAGTCACTTCACAATAGTGACAAAAGTTGATCTGGTTTGCTGAACAGATCTGTTGCTATTTTATAATTCTGCAGTTGTCCATGTAATTTCTAGTTTTGCTTTTCATTCCCTGCCAGTTGAACAGCTAGGGGAAAACCTACAGCCGTTTCTCTTAGTGTTTTCACTGATTTTTTTTTTTCTTTTTCTTTTTTTCTCTCCGTTGGCAGCTCAGCTCTGCAGTAATGCACACAGCAGTGTGCTTAACATAAGACCTTTATTGAAATAAAGCTTAAAATGCTCACCTACAGGGTTAAAAATCTCACAACACCCGGTTATAGTCCAACAGGTTTAATTGGAAGCACACTGGCTTTCGGAGCGACGCTCCTTCATCAGGTTAACAATCACCTGATGAAGGAGCGGCGCTCCGAAAGCTAGTGTGTTTCCAATTAAACCTGTTGGATTATAACCTGGTGTTGTGATTTTTAACTTTGTACACCCCAGTCCAACACCGGCATCTCCAAATCATGACACCTACAGGGTGTGTACTTCATAGTAGAAGTCACTACAGACTAGAAAGGATATGTGTACATAATTTGCATTTGAATTCAAACAGATCTTCCCCTACTCTGCCCTTAACGACAAGAATCATTGTTCCTCACAAACAACAAGCAGTGAAGTGTTTGTAAATACATATCGTGAATATTATTGAACTGTGTATCTGGCTTCTGTTTGTAAGGGTGTAGTACATTGCTGTGTGATGTAAAATTTGACTGATTACACTGGCAGATGTATCTTGTTATACTGATTATTTCCTCACTTTTCTATGTATTTGGTAAAGAAACAGATCAATATTGTTTAAGATATTGGCAGAATTCCAGTTCCTGCATCAAATGGTACAATGTAATTTTAATTATCAACCTGAAAAGATACTGTGAAGTCAAAGATACAGCAAATATTTACTCACTCTTGATAAAACAGTATTTTCTATTCCTATATCCCATATCCCTTTTGAACAGCTGCTTTTGCAGAATTTTGTTAGTTTATTCATGGGATGAAGGTGTTGCTGGCTAGAGCAGCATTTATTACCCATCCCAAATTGACTCTAATCTGCCCTCTGAACAATCACGTGTGGGTCTGGAATCATGTGTAAGCTAGATCATCATTAGACTTTAATTCCAAATTTTCTTTTACTAAATTCAAATTCTATGATGGTAGGATTTGAACCCCAATCTCCAGGACATTACCTGGGTCACTGAATTAACAGTCCAGCAATAATACCACTGGGGCTATTGCAAAATGCTACAATTTAAGTTCTGTTAGCAACTTGATTAGTACAAACATTAAAGTGTCTTCTAGAAGAAAATTTGTGGTTGGCGTCTGTGCATTGTTTCCGTGGTATTGATCCACTGAAATCAATTTTTGGTTATTTCAAAAGTAGAAGAGAATGTTCTAACCAGCTGTGAATGCCTCTTGTAAAGAGTGAACTGTCAGAAGTGAAATAGTGCATACACATTTTTACATATGTATTTCATTATTGTAGGGTGCAGATGTGGAATTAAAACTGTTACAGTACTCATCTCTACAGAATATATATTTACCAAAAGAAATTTAAATCTTTTTTTCTGCCTTTCCAGTTAAGTGACTATTTGACTGTTCCTTGTGCTTCATTTGGAATTAAAATACAAGTGTTTCTAACACTGGTCCTGCGATCAAGTAGCTGACTTGGATTGAACTTGGATGACTGATATTATCTAGGCCAAATACCACAATGCAGTTTGAAAATTTAATTTCAGCTTTACTAATACCATCTTTTATATAAAACTGAAGGATTTTTTGTATGAAAGCCTGATTATGGAGTTCATCTTTTAGGGAAGAAGCTAGTTGTCTTTGCTGGGTCAGGCTTATTAGTATTTGCAGTTCAAAAGTGATGATGCTCACTTTTTACATTTCTCTGAGGTAGCCTAGTATCACTTATTTACTTCTCTGGGGAACTGGGAATGCTAGTGAATCATTCCTTTCTTTTGAATTTTTCAATTATCCACTTCATATTTAGAAGCACAGCATCTTTTTGTGAAATACAACTTTGTTGAATTGCAAGGGGGAAAAACATTTTCCAAATAACATTCTTGCAAAGTGAAACTTATTCCAATCTGCCTGATTTCCAGTCCTGTGTATTGACAAGCTTGGGAAACATGACTGGCAATTTTTAAGTTTGATTTAAATCTATTTGTGGTATTTTCAAATTTACTGCCCACAGCCCCACAAAGAATCCTCCATGGGCATCAAATATGAACGAAAGCTGTCCTTATGTGCTCCTAAAACATTGCATCATCTCCTTTTAAGTAATCCCAATTTTAATGAGGATGACCTTACTGAGAAGTACCAAATTATGTACAAACATTTATTTAACATTGTGTCTCACAAATGAATTTGGTACCCTTTAGTGGATGAATACACATTTCCCTCGCATGCTGATCTCCTTGCAGAATTGCAGTTTTAATATCAATTCAGCTACATTCTGAAGCATTTGTTGCTAACAACTGAAAGAAAACTTTTAAAATTGCATTTTTTGCCTTAGGGTAGATTCATCGATGTTCCTAGTCCACAGCCCTGGCCTCCTGTCTCCGATCTTATATTCGGCCAGTTTCTATATTTTCCAGAGGCCTTCCTTGCTTTTCTTATTTGTCTTTCCCCATTGACTAACCTCTTTTGGTAAATATTTGACTTTACTACCCACTTTCTATAGTTGTCCTTTAGGACTAATTACCTCATACTGACCATCGAAACTGACTGTCCATCATCAAACAAGCTTGTCAATTGCAACAGTTTGATTATCATAGCTGTGCAATATTTGGATATGAGGTACCTGGTTCCTTTCTATTTTCTGACTTCAGAATCTATAAATTTGTAATTCATACCAAGTAATCTCGCATGTTGTACTCTAACAGTCTAGTTTCCATGTTGTGCAAATGTTATTTGTCAATAACCACCTTTTGGGACCTTCCATACACTCCCCTATAATAAACTATATCTCCCATGTTTGAAACTGGTTTCCAATGGCCTTAACTTGTACCTAGAGGATCACTGAACTCTGAGACTTGGGATTTAATGAAAACTTTTTTGTCTGCCTGCAATGCATTCAAATGTTCCAACAAAGCAGAGGTAATTAGGCTCCTTTCGAAGATGTTGGCTGATTGCTTTTTTACTGATTTTGAATTTTAGGATTCCTATCAAAAGCTAATTGATATGGACTGCATCCTCCCATCATCTCCAAAAAATAGTTAGCGCTCTGTACAGCTCACACTAGCGCAGATTATAATTTACACTTTGGATCTGCAAATGTTTTATGAATCATTTCATCTTTTACTGCATGATTCCTTTACCGTACTATTATTCTTTCTGCTTCTGTATTCATGCGTGTCATATTCCTATCCATGCAGGCATTTCTGAATTCATTATCGATAAATTCCCTACCATTTTCACTGAAGTTTTCAGTGGTCCAAGTCAGGACCGTATCCACTTTTCTATTACCTTTATCCATATTTATTTTCTTATCTTTACAATTATTTTAATTTATTCATTTTGTGGGATGCAGGTGTTGCTGGTTGGCCTGCATTTATTTTCCTATCTCTAGTTGCCCTTGAAAAGATGGTGAGCTGCCACCTTGAATTGCTTCAGTCTGCCTGCTGTGGGTTGACCCACTATGCCATTAGGGAGGAAATTCCAGGATTTTGACCTAGCAGCGAAGTAATGGTGACATATTTCCAAGTCAGGATGGTGAGTGTCTTATAGGAGAACTTGAAGGTGCTGTTCCTACATATCTGCTGCCCTTGTTTTTCTAGATGGAAGTGGTTGTGGGTTTAAAAGGTGCTGTCTGAGGATCTTTGAATTTCTGCTTAGTGTACACGCTGCTGCTGCTGCTGCTGAGCATTGGTGGCGGATGCAATGCCAATCAACTGGGCTGCTTTGACTTGGATGGTGTCAAGCTGCTTGAGTGTTGTTGAGGCTGTATTCATTCGGGCATGGAGAGTATTCCATCACACTTATGGCTTGTGTCTTGTAAATGGTGGACAGGCTTTGGGGAATCGGGAGGTGAGTCACTGTAGCCTCTGATCTGCTCTTTTAGCCATTGTGTCTATGTGATGAGTCAAGTTGAGTTTTTAATCAATGATAAATCTCAGGATGTTGATAGTGGGGAATTTGGTGATAGTAATATCAGCGGGTGATGGTTAGATTGTTTGTCTCTCATTGGTGATGGTCATAGTTGACACTTGTGTGGCACAAATATTACTTGCCACTTGTCATCCCAAGACTGATATTGTCCAGATCCCATTGCATTTGACTGCTTCATTGTCAAATTCATTGTGAATGGTGCTGAGCATTGTGCAATTGCCAGTGAATATTCTGACTTCTAACCTTATAATTTGAGAACAGGTCATTGAAGCAGCTGAAGATGATTGTGTCTAGGACACTACCCTGAGGAACTCCTGCAGAGATGTCCTGGAGGTGAAATGATTGACTTCCAGCAACCATGACCATCTTCCTATGTGCCAGTTATGATTCTAACCACCAGAGCGATTTCCCCTGATACCCACTGATTGCAGTTTTGGCTAGGGCTCCTTATTGCCACATTCATTTGAATGCAGCCTTAATGTCAAGGGCTGTCACCCTCTCATCACTTCTGGAATTCTGCTGTTTTGTCCCAGTTTGAAACAAGACTGTAATGAGATCAGGAGTGGCCCTGGCAGAGCCCAAACTGGGTGTCACTGACCAGGTTATTACTGAGCAGATGGTGCTTGATAGCGCTGTTGATGACATCTTCCATCAATTCATTGATTATCAGCAGTAGACTGATGTAGTGGTAATTAAATGGCTTGGATTTGCTTTTTTATGTGCATGACATACTTGGGCAATTTTCCACATTGTTGGGTAGATGCCAGTGTTGTAACTGTACTGGAAGAGCTTGGCTAAGGGAGCAGCAAGACCTGGAGCACAAGTCGTCTTTCTTGAAATCATGTGGAGTGAATCGAATTGGCTGAAGTCTAGTATCTGTGTTGTTGATGACCACTGGAGGAGGCCAAGATGGATCATCCACTTGGTACTTCTGGCTAAAGATGGCTGCAAAAGATTCAACCTGATCTTTTGTACTGATGTGTTGGGCTCTTCCATCATTAGGATTGACAAAATCTATTTACTAAATCAAGAAAATGGAAAATGATTTTTTCCCCTTTTTATCCCATATCTTTAAATTCCTGTCCACTAGCTCACTGAAATCTCTTGCAAAGGGCAGAATTGCAAAAAACTGTGTCCTTCAATAGTTTTATAAAGCTAACATCTGTCGTTTATCTCTTCTGTGAACTTGTCATACTCTTTGAGCTTTATTACTGCATCCTCTTATTAAAATTTTCAACTTTTGAGAATGATAGGCAAACTGCCTATGGAATTTGACCCTTTTAAATGACCCTTTAATCTTCTAAATGTACACTTAGTGATATCAGTAACGGGTTTTTGATGTCTTTTTTATGGAGAGGTTAGGTTTGCTAAAAGAATGCAATGGTCTCCTGATTGTGTAAATTGCAAATTCAAAGATTTTCCAAATACAGTAGCTTTTTTTATTCTCCATGTCTGGTTTCATCTGTGCTTTTTTTCATTGGTATCCTACTCAATAACAAGAGTTTTTCACTGGATACTACATTCATGCTAATAAGATTATTTGATTCTGGCTATTTTACAATAAGTAAACACAGTATTTTCAAAAGTTTTAGTCTGCTAATATCTCTGAATTTGAAACTGGAGGAATCTCAAATTCCTTCAATCTGTCACAATCCTTTGTGCTCAGACCAGGTAGCATTTTAGCCAGTTGATTCTACACACCAGTAAACATGCATCCGTTGTCCAACACTGCATAATTGAAAGATACTACCATCAACGCATTCCTCCATTGGGCTGTTACTTTATGATCAATACACTGCAATCTTTGACATGTATTGCATCTTCCTCAGAATCTTACATCTCATGTTGAATTTCAAATGTTTTATTATAATTTTGGTACAGTTCATGACAGAGGCACTTTGAATTGTACCTAAAATATTGTGCCGAAACTGAGTATTTTGTCGGTTTACTTGTTCATTATAAATCCTAATTGTTCATCTTTTCTCAAAATTATCAATAGCATTTCTGTCCTCTTTTCTATTGATTATACTTCTTCTTGTACACTGTCACCTATGACCGGTCTCTAGATACTGTTGCCAGTTTATTAATGTTGAAAACAAAATGGATGATGCAGTCGTCGATTGCCCATTTGTGCTATGAATTATGCTGGAAAGGAATGCCTTCAATTTTTAAAAAATGCCTTTGACATATGCCCTAGCAGTGTATGTTTATGTTCAAATTTAACTTCTGTCAAAAATTGATCCATGTCCATACTTAATACTCTGGCACAGTCCAATAACTTAATGTCAGCACAGATTGGGGAATTTTCAAATGAAATTTCTGCACCCTCAAAACCTATTGAATGCCATTAAGTACTCTTACATATTACTATCCTTAGTAATTCTAAGTTTTCCAAGAGGGTGGCACAGTGGTTAGCACTGCTGCCTCACAGCGTCTGAGACCCGGGTTCAATTCCCGACTCAGGCGACTGACTGACTGTGTGGAGTTTGCGTGTTCTCCCCGTGTCTGCGTCGGTTTCCTCCGGGTGCTCCGGTTTCCTCCCACAGTCCAAAGATGTGCGGGTCAGATGAATTGGCCGAACTAAATTGCCCGTAGTGTTAGGTAAGGGGTAAATGTAGGGGTATGGGTGGGTTGCGCTTCGGCGGGTCGGTGTGGACTTGTTGGGCCGAAGGGCCTGTTACCCCACCGTAAGTAATCTAATCTAATCTAATGCCTCATAGCAGTCAAGAAACCATCTTTTAGATAAATGTAATCAGTGAAACTTAACCATGTGTCCAAATCTTAAAACTGTACTTAAATAATCAGGCTCCAATTCACAATTTCTCATCTTGCTTTCATATAGTAATTAAAGTGTTAAAGCCATATCTTGCTTTCTATTTGGAGAAGCAATTAACTTCACATGGTAACTTAATTCTTCCAATGGTCATAAGACTCATTTTCAGAAAACAGTGAGAGTAGTCATAAATTGAAACTTTACATTTTTTGGTCATCCATCCTCTGCTCACAATGGTGTACACAAGATAACTGCTCAAATGGAATTCAAGTCCACACTTTCTTTTAACTAGGCGCTTTTTTTCAGTCAACCACAATTCATAAAACTCACCCCACTGATTACTAGCACCCCATATTTATCACACCCAACTAACACTTAACAAATCCACATCTGTTCCCACATTCTATTAGGTTCAGGCATTCCTTCAGACCATGTTAAATGCCATAATACAGTAGTCTGAGAATTTTATTTCCTATCATTGAAGCAGCATTGCTAATTTAAAATCAGATTTTCCCCCAGTTCTAAACTTTTGAAGGAAATAAGCCTATGACCTGCATTGTGGTAATTGAAACAAAACATACTCTGGTCATTAAGGAGTAATTATCTTGATTGCTTCACATTTGTATTTCATATTCTTGTATTGCAATATATTACTTGCTGTACACATTTTCTGCTGAAAATGGAATTTAAAGTAATATTGTCACCATTAATCTCAAATGGCAGGCATTCTGGATCGTTGTCCTGAGACCCTAAGAGCGTCCCCATCCTGACCCCTGATTCAGATGCTGTACTTCGATTTCTAGCCGATCCTATGCGCAAAATGTTAACCAGTTGTTATGCATGATTTATTGACATAGAATAGTTAGATTTTATTTTGTCAGGTGTGAATATTGTGACTTGCTCATTTGTTTTGCTGTTGTATAGTTTCTATTCCTAATAAGTACACTTTTCATTGCCCCTTGCTTATTAGATTCTTGATGTCATGAGGAATTAAGGGCTATGGGGAGAATGCTGGTCAGTGGAGTTGAAATGCCCATCAGCCATGATTGAATGGCGGAGTGGACTCGATGGGCTGAATGGCCTTACTTCCACTCCTATGTCTTATGGTTATATTGTCCATTAAACAATACTACTATCTTAACTACACTGGTTTTAACAAATGATGTCACTCCTCGTGGTAGGGGCAATAATGATAACACTGTTACAAATAATTTAGAACAATTCCTCAAGTATTATTTTGAATAGCTGTTACTATTCTATTTGTAGGAGAAATAAGGAGGGCAATTTTAGTGGAACTTAAAAATTGAACAGGTTAGATTGTTGAATGGACTGAAAGTGGGTGGGAGAGAGGCAATGTCAATAAGGTGGAACATGGGGAAGGAGTTCAAACAACAGCAAATGATCAGATTAGTAGAAAGAGTTGCATCAAGTGGTACTCTTCACTTCATTGTGTATAAAGATGTGTTTCTCACGTTGATTCTGATTATGCACTTATTGTTTGACAGTGCATCTTTAATTATAAAGATTCCCCTTCTATGTTCTTAAAAAGATTTGAGATTTTAACGAAATAATTATGCAGCAATTTTGAACAGATCAAGGTTAATTGGATTCAACTTCAGTTCATGAGTAGTTTTTGGAACTTTAAATACATGTCATGTGTGCCTGTGAGCAAACAGTTGATCGCTATCCCTTTTGTTTGGAACATCGGCGTACAATGTGTGACAAGTAATTTATCCAATTGAATAATTAATCACATTTCATTACAAAGGACTGCATTTAGCTGGAGACTCCTTCCTTGTATCTGTTTAACGTGTACTGTATCTAGGTCATTCACTTTCAGCAGCTGTACTATAATACCAGTTGTATGATTTATTTCAAAATATGGAGTTTGATTTAACCAAATTATGATATTGTTGGTTAACCTTATGCTCTGTAGAGGCTTTACTTACAGTTCAATTTATTAGTACAAACAAAGTATATTGGAAAAAATTTCTGCTTTGTTTAGCTGAATAACAAGGTTTCAAGTAGGGTGTTTATTTTCCTGCAATTACATTAGAACAGCTGTTCAAGATCAGGATAATATTCAGTACATCTGTTCTGTGGTCTGCTGTCTATTCACTCTTCCAAAAACAGGAAAACAGTAATGTGCTGACAGGTCCCAAGAATAAGAAAATTGTTACAAGGGTTCCATGAAAGCGTTGCCATTTCCAATAAAACATGTTGCTTGTATTGTGAAGGATAAAATTGTACAGACAAAAATAAGTCCCGTGTTTTCATTTGTAAAATTCTCCTCTTAATGTTGCCAAATGTTTGACTTTTTTTTTCATTTCAGGCTCATCTTTGAGTATAGTTCCCTTCCACTATAGACTCTAGGCTTTATATATTTTGCCTAAGCCTAAATATCAGTATTTGAGTCATCACACTCAAACCAGTAGTTTTCACCTGACCCTGCTATGTATACTACTCAGTTACTGGATTTTATTTAGTAAACTAACCCTAGCTGATCGTTATGCTTCCCCTGTCCCACCTCTGCAAACCCTTTATACTCTGCTAATTTTCTATTTTTAGGTTAAATTTACTCTTATGGATTACTGTAACCTATCTAACTGCACTGATCATACTAGAACTATATATGGTGGTATTTTGGCAATTTACTTAGAAAATGTTAAAGTGCTATATGGAATGATGAGTAAGAAACATATAGCAACACTGTCCTGCCAGGATTGGGCTGAAGTGTCACTGTGTATTCAAATTTAGTACTACAATGTTGTTTATTTATATTTATGTACAAGAAAGAATGCATGCAAAGCAGTGTGTGTATTATAAACAATAATGGAAAGTCATTGTCTATTCAGATTCCTATAACATTGCTCAAGGGATGTTAATTGATGTGCTATTTTACAACACATACATTGTACCATAAGAGGCATAAATGTATTTGCTGAGGTGTTGAACCTTACCTTTTCCTGGAAGAAAGTTTGCTGGCTGAGTTGGAAGGTTTACTTTCAGACGTTTCATCACTATACTAGGTAACATCAGTGAGCCACCAGATGAAGCACTGGTGGTATGGCCCGCTTTTTTGTGTTTAGGTTTCCTTGGGTTGTTGATGTCACTTCCTGTTCTTTTTCTCAGGGGGTGACTTGGATCCCATTTACCAATGTGTTTATTGATAGCATTCCAGTTGGAATGCCATGCTTCTTGGAATTCCTGTGTGTGTCTTTGTTTGGCTTGTCCTAAGATGGATGTGTTGTCCCGATTTGAAGTCCTTCCTCATCTGTATGTAAAAGTACTAGTGAGAGTGGGTCATGTGTTCTTGTGGCTAGCTGATGTTCATGTATCCTGGTGGCTAGTTTTCTGCCTGTTTGTCTAATGTAGTGTTTGTTACAGTTCTTGCAAGGTTTTCTGTAAATGACATTAGTGTTGCTTGTCGTCTGCGTGGGGTCTTTCAAGTTCGTTAGCTTCTGTTTTAGTTTGTTGGTGGGTTTGTGGGCTACATGATGCCAAGAGGTCTGAGTAGTCTGGCAGTCATTTCCCAGATGTCTTTGATGTAGGGGAGAATGGCTAGTGTTTCTATTTTGCTTGTTTGGGTTTGTTGCTGAGAAATCGGCAGACTGTGTTCATTGGGTATCTGTTCTTTTCTAATATACAGTATAGGTGATTTTTCCGTTGCTCTTTGTAGTTCCACATAAATAAAACGTGGGCCATACCACCAGTGCTTCATCTGGAGACTCACCGGTGATGTTACCTAGTATGGTGATGAAGTCTCTGAAAATGAACCTTCCAGCTCAGTGAGCAAATCTACAACCAGAACCTCAACCTGAGCTACAAATCTTCTCAAAATCCACCATACCTATTCCTTTTAAGTCAGATCTTTGGCAATTGATGTTGCTGATGGACTTTCATAGGTTAAGCAGAGCATTTTGTCAGAAAAAAATCTTCACCCAGCAGATATTACCAGCGCTTATCCACGAGAAGATGGTGGAATACCACCTTAGGCCACAGTAGTCCATGTGGTGAAACTACTCCCACAGTGTTGCAAGAATGTTGACCCATTGAAGTTGCAGAGCAAAGAGAAATGTCCAGGGTGCAAGCAAGTTTTTGGCTCCAGGTCAGAAGAACATGACCTCTTAATACCCTATAAAAAATATATTTGATGACTTGCATTAAATTGTTTTTTTAAATTGACAGTCTTGTTGGGAATCATAACTGACTCTGAAGTACACCCTTAATGCGTATGTGATTAGAGTTGGTTGACTATGCTGAAAATAAATGATTGAAAATTCTTCCCCAGTCCTTGCAAGATATTTTAATTTTGAGCAGCACCTACTAAATTCATTCAGTACTATAAATTATGTCTGCCAAATGCATTGATTGTTTAATTATGCTATGTGCTGTCATGAATTGCCATCTGTGGTAAAATCAGATTTAACATATCTGCCAGTCTTGAGCTGTCACATTGCCTTGATGTTCTAGTAATGAAAGTTTGCCCAGACACACAGTGGAGGTGATAGGCCAATAATGAATAGATAGCCAAAGTTAAGTTTGTATTTTATAATGAGGTGAGCCGAGGCCACCTTTTCCGTGGTGACACAAGCAAGCAATAGCGATTCTGTAGACACGTTTTCAAGTTCAGCTGGCCATAAGGATGTATCTTTTGTGGGGTGGTCTTTCCCTTACCAGATGTTAGAAATTTTCTGATCGACCTGTTCAAAAGCGTTAGTTTGCATCTCTGGAGCAGGTTGTCTTGAATCCAGGCCTCTGTACATGATACCAAGTCAGTGGGGGGAGCCCTTCACCTGTAATTAAATTTTGGAGTGCAAAACTGAATGATTGGGACATGTACATGGAATTAAGGCAGAAGCTGAACTACCATAAATCTTGCAAAAAAAAAGCTATAGTTATTTAATGAAATGCAGTTTGACATTTTACAAACATAGAATTTGTTATCGGAGCCAGAAATATTTTTTCTAAACTTGAGGTGCCTTTTAACCACCTATTTGTGACTATCTAAAGACTTTTACAGCAAGACAAATAGCATTGAAATTGAGATTTTTCTGAGAACTCTCTGGGAAGCTAGGAAGGAGATGGCCGAGCCTTTGGCCTTGATCTTTGAGTCGTCATTGTCTGCAGGTTTAGTACCAGAGGACTGGAGGATTGCAAATGTTGTGCCCTTGTTCAAGAATGGCAGTAGAGATGACCCAGGTAATTATCAACCAGTGAGCCTTATGCTTGTTGTAGGAAAAGATTTGGAAAGGATTATAAGAGAGAGGATTTATATTCATCTAACAAGCAACAATTTGTTTGGAAATAGTCAACATGGATTCCTCAAGGACAGTTTGTGTCTCTCAAACCTCATTGAGCTTTTGAGAAGGTGACCAAGCATGTGGGTGAGAGTAGGAGAGTTGACATGGTGTACATGGACTTCAATAAACCCTTTGATAAGGTTCCACATGGTAGGCTTTCTGAGAAAATGTGGAGGCATGGGATTGAAGGTGAATTAGCAATTTGGATTAGAAGCTGGCTTTCTGTAAGCAGGCAATGAGTGTGAGTTGATGAAAATATTCAGCTTGGAATCTGGTTACGAGTGGTTGCCATAAGGATCTGTTTTGGGGCCATTGTTGTTTGTCATTTTTATAAATGACTTGGACGCGGCATAAGTGGATGGGTTAGTAAGTTTGTGGATGATACCAAAGTCTGTGGAGTGGTGGACAGTGTGGAAGAGTGTTGCAGGGAGACTTGGATAAATTTAAATGGCATCTGGATGGGTACATGAATAGGAAGAGTTTGGAGGGATATGGACCAGATGCTGGCAGGTGGGACTACATAGGGTTGGGATATCTGGTCGGCATGGACAAGTTGGACCAAAGGGTCTATTTCTGTGCTGTATACCTCGATGACCTTTTGACTCTATAACTGCAGAACTGGGCTGAAAGATGGCAAATGGAGCTCAATGCAGCTAATTATAGACAATAGGTGCAGGAGTAGGCCATTCTAAGCTTCGCGCCTGCACCACCATTCATTATGATCATGGCTGATCATCCTCAATCAGTATCCTGCCTTATCTCCATAACCCTTGATTCCACTATCCTTGAGAGCTCTATCCAACTCTTTCTTAAACAAATCCAGAGACTGGGCCTCCACTGCCTTCTGGGGCAGAGCATTCCACCCAGCCACCACTCTCTGGGTGAAGGAGTTTCTCCTCATCTCTGTCCTAAATGGCCTACCCCGTATTTTTAAGCTGTGTCCTCTGGTTTGGGACTCCCCCCATCAGTGGAAACATGCATCCTGCCTCCAGAGTGTCCAATCCTTTAATAATCTTATGTCTCAATCAGATCCCCTCTAGGTCTTCTAAACTCAAGGGTATACAAGCCCAGTTGCTCCAATCTTTCAACATAGTCCCGCTATTCCAGAAATTGACTTTGTGAACCTACGCTGCACTCCCTCAATAGTCAGAATGTCTTTCCTCAAATTTGCAGACCAGAACTGCACACAATATTCCAGGTGCGGTCTCACCAGGGCCCGATCTGCAGAAGAACCTCTTTGCTTCTATACTCAATCTCTCTTGTTATGAAGGCCAGCATGCTATTAGCTTTCTTCACTACCTGCAGTACCTGCATGCTTGCCTTCGTTGACTAGTGTACAAGAACACCCAGATCTCTTTGTACTGCTCCTTTACCTAACTTGACTCCATTTAGGTAGTAATCTGCCTTCCTGTTCTTGCCACCACATTAAACTGTATCTGCCATGCATCTGTCCACACACCTAACCTGTCCAGGTTACCCTGTAATCTCCTACGTCCTCCTCACATTTCAATTGAGGTGATTCACTTTTGATAGAATAACAGGAAGGCAGAATACTAGGTCAATGGAAAGATTCTTAGTAGTGTGGATGTGCACAGGGATCTCTGTGTCCATGTACATAAATCCCTGAAAGTTGCCACATAGATTGGTAGCGTTGTTAAGAAGGCATATGGTGTTAGATTTTATTGGTAGCGGGATTGAGTTCCAGATCCATGACGTCATGCTGCAACTGTACAAAATGCTAGTGCGGCCTCACTTGAAGTGTGCAGTTCTGGTCGCCCCATTATAGGAAGAATGTGGAAGTATTGGAAAAGGTACAAAGGAGCTTTACCAGGATGTTGCCTGGTCTGGAGGGAAGGTCTTATGAGGAAAGTCTGTTCTCATTGGAGAAAAGAAGGCTAAGAAGCGATTTAATAGAGACCTACAAGATGATCAGAGGATTAGATAGGGTGGGCAGTGAGAGTCTTTACCTAGGAGGGTCACATCTGCTTGTGCAAAGGGTCATAGCTGCAAATGGAGGGGTGATGAATTTAAGACAGATGTCAGAGGCAGATTCTTTACTCAGAGTGGTAAAGGTGTGAAATACCCTGCACTACCAATGTAGGTAATGCAGCCACATTAGGGGCATTTGAACAGTCCTTGGATAAGCATATGGATGATGATGGGTTAGTGTAGGCTGATGGGCTTAAATTAGTTCACAGGTCGGTGCAACATCGAAGGCCAAAGAACAATACAGCGCATACAGGCCCTATGTTCTATGTTGCCTAATTGAATGCACTCTGGCTGTATTTCAGCACCTTTTGGCGAAGAATAGAAGAATCACTGATAGCAATGTGATGGTTTCTGCAATTAGCTATGTATTTGTGGACTCCAGAGGTTTTTGTTTTCCGGTTTCAGTGTAATGATCATGAACACTGATCCATTTTGTTATTATATCTACTGCAAAACCCAAGTTTATCTCTCTCTTTGCTTTGAATATTAGGAAACAGCTCCTGGAAACACCTGCTAAACGTATGGCTCTAAAATTGGGTTCATCAGCCACACAAGGACCTATAAAACTAGTGATGCAGAATTTCTTAAGCAATCACACTCGTTATTGAGAGTGATTGCTGCCATTGATCAGAATATTAGGCTTCATATTCAATTTGTTTTCATCCTTTTTCTCTGTTCACTGGCTGCCACCCTACTTGTTGATGGACTGTGGTCACTGACTGGCAATCAATATGTTACTGAACTGAGCATTTTTTAAAAAGTGAGTGATGCTCGTGAGTATGAATGGAAGGAGTTTCATTGCTGAATTAATTTGTGTCCTTGCCCAGTGCCCAAGCATGTGATTATTTGCTGAGTCTTTGAATTGTGATGCAGAGGTGGAATACAAGTTGTTTTCTTTTCCCTTCCAAAAGCCTGAGAATTATGACATCCATATAAATATCTCAATTGGCTCTGCTAATTTTGTACAAGTAAGTTAGCCACCTGAACTATGATTTAATCCCAAGCATAATACCATGTCATTACCTATACAGCTCAATAGTTCTTTGTGTGTTTTTGTACATATTTTAAATGTCTATTCCACCTTATTGCAGGTTATGATGGTTGTCTTAAAATGTTACAA